>NW_026462631.1:0-71893 GCF_021730395.1 Mercenaria mercenaria
ATTCTGTGAGACCGTATCAAATATATTGTATTTGGATGAAATAAACAATTACAAGTATCGTTACTTGGAGAAAATAAGTCAGAAAATTATGATGGCTGATTTTTGCCATTTCGTGTTGGCGGAGTGAAAACACGACAGCACGAAAACACGATAAATTTTACACGAAAACACGACGTTTTGAGGGCGCCGACATGACATATTTATTTGCCGAGTTTTCGTGTTGGCGGGTATGAATATGTCGTGTTGGCGCCCTTTATTTGTCGTTTTTTCGTGTTTTCGTGTTTCGCCCCGCCGACACGAAAACACGACAAATACCTTATTTGTCGAGTTTTCGTGTTTTCGCCCCGCAAACACGAAAACATGACAAATACATTATTTGTCGAGTATTCGTGTTTTCGCCCCGTTTTGGCGTCTTCCGTTAGACATGCGCACAACAATTACTGAACTGAACACAACATAACTGCATGCAAAAATATGCCAAAACAACTAAAGAATATAAGTTTAAGAATAAAAATTTACTTATATTCTATGTATATTTCGGCCGAATACCGTTATCGTTACATAATATTTTTCGAAAGACGAACATCGAATATCAAACTAATAATTTCTGCTTTTTTACTCCTCACCGACATTTTATGTGTTTTCTCATAATGTATCAAAGCAATTTCTTACTAGAATAATAAGAACATATTTTGATAATGACCAAATCTGATAAGTCTGTGTTTAGACAGTCTTTTTTTTGTTTCTTTTTTTTTTTTCTTTTTTGTTTTTTTTTTTTTTTTTTCTTTAATTTTGATAACTCTATTAGCGAAGATATTACGAGGTTAGCTGTTAGCTTATATATACAAATATGGAGGATTTCATCATTATTATAGTATTGCAAGAAAAATATTTGATATACCTGATATTAATCCCACGACGACAATACAAAATTACAATCAATTTATTGTATGTGTACCCAGCGAAGAAGTATTCTATGATAAGGTTGTGCTCTGTCATACGTTTAATGCTTTATAAGAACAGTATCATAATAACAAAATCAAAGCCCTTATTAATGAGGGAAGTTAATTTTCATTGAGGCTCACGCGTATACTTAATTATTTTTCTAATTGTACATGCTCGGATCCAGGGCCGAGCCCCGGGGCCGTTCACACACACACACCCCAATCGGCCGGCAGAGAAGTGACCTGTACTCATCAAAGTTGCACCAAACTATTTTGGCAAAGGAACAATATTTCCTCACAATTTAGATCCAAAAATGCACATGACCCCCTGACGTACCTCAATTTTTGGACTAAAATGCAGCAGGGGCCACCGTTTCATACCTATATTTTAAAAATGACCAGAGAGAGACTCTGTGGTTCCGCTGTCAGGAGAGGGTTAACCCCTCCCGTACCTCAAAATTTGGACTCAAAAAATGCAGCAGGGTCCACCACTTTATATATATATTTCAAACATTTCAGGGCGACACGCCCTGACCCAACTAACAGGAAGGGTTACCCCTTTCCGTACCTAACCCCATTCAGTTCAACGATGCCGCCTTCATTCTTAACTGGTTCCGCCCCCACCCCAATGAAATATTTTTGGAATCGGGCCTGTTATACATACACTTCGCATTCTTAAAACGATAACTGGCATCTGACGTTTTATTGTAATGTTTTATAATCTCAAATCTTCTAATGCAGCTTTAGTGTATATAAATAAATTCTGAATTTACGGTTCGTTCGAATAGAAAGAAAATGCTTCTAAAACCCTTTTCCATTGGCTTCAGAATACCTCTCGATTTTATAAGAGATGTCTGAAAAGTAGTTGTCGTGTTTTTGTGTCGGCGAGGCGAAAACTCGAAAACAAGACAAATAAGATATTTGTTGTGCTTTCGTGTTGGCGGGGCGAAAACACGAAAACTCGACAAATAAGATAAGTGTCGTGTTTTCGTGTCGGCGGGGCGAAAACACGATAAAACTACATAATAAAGTGCGCCAACACGACAACTTTATACCCACCAACAAGAAAACTCGACAGATAAAGTCGTCGTGTCGGCGCCCTCTAAACGTCGAGTTTTCGCGTAAAATGTGTCGTGTTTTCGCCCCACCAACACGAAAACACGAAAACTCGACACATTAAGTATTTGTCGAGTTTTCGTGTGTCGTGTCTTCCCCCGCTAACACGCCGACATCAGCCACCATAGAAACTGTTTTTATTTCTGAAGTAGCAGATAATAATCTGTCATTAGAGATAAACGTGAATAAGGAATTAGAAAAAAGCACATCATACAAAATCAACCATTCTACCTGTATTTTAGAAAAGAGTGACCAAGCTTCAGTAATATAAACTGAAATTTACGAAAATATTCTCGAGGTAATAGAAACATCAAAGGAACATTGTCAATTAGATTTATATAAAAATGATTATCGCTAGCCGCCAATAACAATTCCTAATAGAAAACCTATTATATTTCCTTGTTCCTATATGTCGTAGACAATCTTCATCCCAGATGAGAAATATGCACAAGAAAACTTTTGGAAAGTTGGTTACAAACTGTTTTTATTATTGAACTATTAACCGGCAATCTATAAAAAGAGTCATGCAAAGACATTGGTATTAAATGTATATTAAATGTATATGTTTGAAATAATTTAATAGCCTTCAAATGACATTAAATTTTGCAGTTACGGAGCGCAGCGAAGTGAAATCATGAAAAGATCAATAAGTGACCTATTACCTGTTTACAAATTGACAGGTAAAACTGTACATACCATTAGCAACTCAAATGAATTTTCTACTTTCATTCTACTTGATTCACCTGTAGTTACTGTGTAACCTGGCATAATAAGTGAAAAAATGATTCCAAATCTTAAAGTCACAATAGGCAAAAAACTGCTCTCACTTGCCACACAAATAATTTTAGATCGTGAAAAGCCGCCACACTTTATTCGACAATGTGATATTTGAATTTCTATAACTTGTTAAATATCAATTTTTGCCGGTTAAAACCTGGATTATATTCAAAGGAAACATTATTTTTTAAGGATGACATTAATACAATTTCCCTAGATTGAAAAATGAATTAAATGTATCGCATAAAATGTTCGTTTTCGCCCTTTTCAACAAAATCACATTTTTAACTCGTCATTACCTACGAAACGTAAGTAAGTATTAAACGGGAAACACATGACACGTTCTTTAGTCATGCTACTTCTTACAGAAACAAAGATCTTTTGCACCAGCTGATTGCTGTATCAAGAATACGTACCCCAATGCAGACAAAAGGAGAACTGTTTTGTCCGCCACGAACTTTGCTCGCAACCGGTAAACGGATGTGTAGTATGTGTCCTTTTGCAAAGGAAACTTAAAGCAAAAAACAAAACAAAGTGTATCATATGCGGTTTATTTGTGCTTTAATACACTGTTTAAATATATATGCGAATACAAACATTTCTTTTTACAAAGTACTGTCTATGATGGCATTCTAAGCATATGTGGTCACTTACAAAATGTCACAATGAAACAGATCTGATAATTTCACAGTGAAGAATATATATAATGAATAATATTGAACAAAACTACCAAATATATTTTTCAGTTGTCTGCCACCACAAAAAGGTAAAGTTTGGTAAAATTGAAAAAAAGAGAATGTTTAAGTATAAATAAGACCAAACTCTCTTTCACTCGTGACATCTTCACGTGTGCCTACTTAACTGTTTACTCATGAAAATTCCATCTGGTGTTCCCATGGTGAAATATATATTTCGATTGTACACTTTTAGAACTATCTTCAATAAATACTAAATTATGGCTAGTGTAAGTCTGTTGTTGTGATGAACGTGTTAGTTTAACAAGTTAACATAATTTGAACTGTTCAAAATGTTTTGTATAGGTAAATTTGGTATATATGACATGATTAATAATTTAAAGGCTTATCTTTCTTGTTAACATATTACCAGCTGCACAACTGGTTCCCGTTGTGAACAACCATCTATCATATATTTCAGATGTGTTTTATATTCCCAATATGATATCAATTTATTTATGTATCTTCTGGATATAATAAATCACAAAAACCAGACTTCATAACTAAATATTACAGCAGCTAACGAAAGTACATTCAAACTGAATAAATGTATTTTTAAAGTCTGGGGTAATTACAAAATGGCAAATCAAATGCCCAACAAGTTTGTATTAACGATATCTAATTTATTCGTTTCTTAACACTACCGATCTTTCACTGTATGCATCTCTTTGTAATGTAGAGATGGTACCTAAAAATTTAAATTCTACTTTATAGGTTTATTTCCAGTGTGAAATGACACCAATTTATTAGATATATTTCTTTTTCTCTTCTTTTTGTTACAACAGAAATATTCGACATTTGAAAAATGACCATATATCTGACGCAGTTTGGACAACTCCTCTATTGACAGTTTTTCACTGATTTTGGGATTTCACCAATTATAGTGTATATCAATAGTGTCCACAGGTAAATAAATGCAATAGAGTCTAGTGTTAGTTTAGTTTGAAAGAGCCTATACTGAACTTTCTTTTTTTTTATTAAGTCAATTCAAAATCCAAGACTAACCAAGAGTCCTTAACTCATAAAATTTCTGAGTGAAAGAAAATCATATGGTTTTTATTATAAGCTTATAAGCTTACCAAAACCATACCAAAATTATTTTGAAAATAAATTGTTAAAGATTTTATAATATAAACAAACATGTACAACATTAGACCATAAATAATTTCCACTCTTGAATGTACTCAGTGCAGGTGATAATTCTAACAACAGGGTTGGCTTGATATAATGCTAAATGAGTGGCCCCAACAGAGTATCTTTTCTACAAATTTTGTAAAAAGTTTTAAGTAGTAATATTGTGTCATTTCTTACGTTACTCGCTTACATTGTTTGTACATTGTGTAACAAGATAAGACATGAACAATTTGTTTAAGGCAGTGTACCCGTCATGAAAATCAGCCAATTTATGTATTTGACATTTTTGTTTCTAATAAAACCAATGAGCGTTTTCGAGCTATAGTTACAGATTTAGTTAAGAATGCCAAATTACTTAAAGAGAATGTAGAACGTCATTATGGATCCACTACCTTAAATGTTAAAATTACATACCAGTTTGAACTGTTTTAATAATTTCTAATTGATGAATATTCATTTTACATTTTATATCAAATTTTGTTTAAACCAAGTTATCCTTAATGAGAGCAAAACTGTGCTGTTAGCTGAAAACAAAAAAAAAATGAATAATTGTACTAACGTTTCTTAAAGTCGTAAATTCTTGAATGAAATATATGTATTTCTACTTTCCACCATGGCTTCAGCATGACTTATGACATAATTGTTAAGTGTAAAGCATGAGGAAGTGTGCCTGTTCTATATTGATAAAAAAAGAGTTTAAATATATGTAGGTCATGTTTTGTCCGCCAGATCGGTTGTTTGGAATAAGGCCCATTTAGTTTTTCTTTCATTTTGAGCAGCTTCGGCTTATTAGTCAATTCAGAGTTGTTCCCTTTAGATCTTCTTTGGTAGAAGAAGTCTATGTAATGGAAATGATGCGATGTGTTAACCGAATTCGTTTAGAGAAACAACTGTTCTGATATAATTCAAAACGTTTCTCACATTTATCGGAATATCTATTTTCAGTTTTTTTATCGACAGACCATGGTAGAAAATTATAGCCATTTGAGCTCCGTTCTATTTTACCCATTGATCTGAAAACTCACGATTAGAAATCTTTGAACGTGGCATTATTTGCTTTCTTGAACTTTTAAGTTACACCGGCACAAACCTATATGAAACTTTCTAGCTTTTGATGATAGAGGAAGACTCCGGGTGCCTATCCGGATGCTATTTTGGGTACCGACGAGTACTTTGATAGCACAACAAAGATTTTGACCTCACATAGGTGTGAGAGAAATTAATTTGAAGTCAGCGATGTTTAACAAGTGGCCACGAATAACGTGAATTTGGTATTGCGAAGCTGAATGTATGTACATTTGGTTCATACTTTACAATTTTGTGTATATACCTGCACGTACAAACATACACACGAGCGAATAAAACATAGATGTACACTCAGAAACATACAAAAATGCAAATAAAGTCTATAGAAAAGGTGCAAATTACAAAAGACTGAGCCTAGATTTTTACATTTTTTCCATTATGTTTAGTCTGTTCCATTGTTAAGCTGAAATGACATCACTATTGTCTTCTATTAGTTGTAAACGATCATTGTTATCGATTCCCTGTAGTGCTTCGCCAGTTCTGACATATGATTTTGGGTGTGTTTTGTTTATATCCCTAAAAGAAATTACTTAATTTTATACTAAACAAGATAATTCCAAAAGATATAATAGCTTCTGAATTGATATAAATAGAGGATATTACATGAGTGTTTTTACATATTGAATTTATTAAACGAGTTGAATAAAATGATAAAATGCGAGGTTCTACCGAGCAGTTTATCAATTTTATTCAACAAGTTTAATAAATTCAATGTGGAAAATCACAAATGTAATATTCTTTTTATCACATGTCAGCTTTTCCTATAGAAACATAAAAACTCTTCTTTCTTTTGCTATATAAACAGCTCAATTTCACCAACGTCTCCAATACTATAAATGACGTCGACGTCAAAGCTTTATTACACTTGTGTATTATCATTTTTAAATAATGGCTTTATTATACTCCCGCGACGTCAAACATATGATAAACCTAATTTACATTAGTATTGAAAATATCAAAACGAACTACTGCTTCTTAAGAAGTCCATGGAAATTATTTAAACTCTATTTGCCTTTTGATTAATATCTGTTTTAATAAATAATCAGTTGAAGAAATATATCCAGTATGATTAACAAATACTCATGTAGGACAGACAGAAATAACAAGTGAATGAAGTATTGCCATAAAATACAAAGTCCCCTACTGGAAGGCAACCGCAGTATTACAAAATGATCTGATATCTGTCAATGGTGTATAAACAATATTGTACTATATATATACAATATGATATGACACAACATTTGGATTAAAATTTGCATAAACCAAAATCTAAAGTTGTTGATTGCTTATAACAATTATAAATATAAAAAAAGTATTTAATTTCAATCTTGATTAACATTTTATTTGAAAATTGGCGGAAAAATATGAGAGAAAAATATAAGAAATCATCATATTAAAAGGGAGTGATTCTGAAGAAAATACATCAACATTTTTTTTTGTAATAGGATGTATATGATATATGAGCTTATATTAAGATATTTTACAGACTGCACAGGAAAAGATCTATGTTGACTTTCGACTTTCATATGTGACCTTGACCTTTGAGCCAGGGGTCAGGGTATCACATATGACACACTCGTAATGATTAAATTCCTTAATCGATGACAGCGTTATGGGCCAGAAAGGAAATAAAGCTACTGACCTTAGACCTCCGACTGTGACCTTTCCCTTTGAGTTAGGGCTGAGGGTCTGCGTAAGACACGTGTTTTTTCAATATGAAAAACATTTGTGCCAAGTAAAATTAAATTCCCTTCATAAATAACAGAGTTATTGACCATACAGAAAAATTCCCTTTGGACACTTGACCTTTGAGCAATTGGTCTTGGCGTTGCGCATGACATGTCTTCTTATTATGGGGTACAATGGTGCCATGTAATATCAAAATCCCTTTAATGATTGTTGATTACAGACTGGACAAGGAAAAAAACCCGTTGGCCTTGACCTTTCAGCTAGGGTCCGGAATTCGCACGTGACACGTCGTCTCATCCTGGGAAATAGTTGTGCCAACTAATATTTAAATCCTGTTTTGCATGACAAAATTATGGACCTTAAAGGCAAAAAAAACCCTATTGACCTTTGATATCCAAGTGTGACCTTGGCCTTTGAGCTAGGGTTCTGGGGGTTGCGCATGACACGTCGTCTGAAACATTTGTGCCAAGTATTATTAAAATCTCTTGATGAATGACTGCGTTATGGACCGGACACGAAACAGATCCTGTTCATGCCATGTTAACATTTGACTGCCAAGTGTGATCTTGACCTTTAAGCTAGCGGTCTAAAAGTTATGCATGACACATTGTTTTATAATGGGGTACATTTGTGCCAATTAATATTAAAATCCCTCCATGGATTGTCGAGTTACAGACCGGACAGGGAAAAAAACCCTGTTGACATTTGACCTCCAAGTGTGGCCTTGAGCTTTGAGCTAGGGGTCCGGGTTTTGCAACTGACAGGTCGTCTCATCATGGGGAACATTTGTGCCATGTTATATTAAAATACCTGAATGACAGAGTTATGGACCGGACACAAAATTGCGGATGAACGGACGGATAAGCGCAATCCTATAGTCCCGGACTGGTTCAACCAGTAGGGGACTAATAAAATGAGAGAAAGAAAAAAAACAGTGGTTATACCTGTTATTAAAGTTATCAAAAGGAAAGACGAGATGTTTCTTCCCGTTAAGTGTATATGACGCTCTTCCGACATGATGGATAAGAGTTGAAAATCGATGTGTCACCATTGCTATGAATTGGATAAATAGCAAAAATACCAAAATGATGAGTACCACGAGTCCTGTAATAAAGTAACGTTATTATGAACATAGATGAATGATCAAAGTAAAAGGTTTCTTGAAATATCTTAGAATAATTACTCTCATTAGTTACAGTGCCGACAAATCTGGTGTAGTCATGTAGTGGTTTAATTGCAAACAAGACCCTTAAAGGAATTAAATAGGTAATTTTTTCATCTATTGTACTGCAAATTTTACTATCTATTGGTTTGCGTTTCTTTGTTCTGACCATCCTCATTAACAGTTTTCAATGAAGCCTTTTTAAAGCATCAATGTGCATTTTAGAAATACAATATTTGTATGCTCCCCGAAGGGCGAGCATACAGTTGCCGCTTTGTCCGTCCGTCCGTCCGTCACACTTTTGTCCGGAGTATAACTTGAAAAGTATTAATGGCATTTGGTTGAAACTTCACATAATCTTAGAGGCCATTGAGACAAAGTGCAGTGTCAAAGAATCATAACTCTATCTTACCTAGTTTTTTAATTATCTCCCTTTATTATACAAAATAAGGCTTGTCCGGAGAATTACTTGAAAAGTGTTAATGGCATTTCATTGAAACTTCACAAAATGATAGAGGCCATTGACGGAAAGTGCAGTGTCAAAGAACCATAACTCTTTACCTAGTTTTTGAATTATCTCCCTTTATTATACAAAATAAGGCTTGTCAGGAGCATTTCTTGAAATGTATTAATGGCATTTCATTGAAACTTCACAAAATGATAGAGGCCATTGACGGGAAGTCCGGTGTCAAAGAACCATAACTCTACCTTACCCAGATCTCCCTTTATTCAGTTTTCTTCTTTTTATTATCTCCATTTTTTTTTTTTTTTTTTTTTTGGTTTCTAATACGTTATTCCCCATATTGGGACAAGCACATGCATCGGGTAGCATCATTCGGTTTTACCGATTCCTTGTTATAACAGGTTCATGAAGAAAGTCTTCAGGTGTAATCTCCTAGGGTAAAGCAAGTAAAATTTGCAATACAATAGTTTCCGAAAAAGTTAAGGTAGTACTGCACGTTTGATAAACAGGAAGTAATGGCGTAACGTCATTTATACAGAAAATATAGAATAAAGCCTGGATTCGGCGTACAGCAATGATATTCATTTTATGAATTAATGGCAACAGGTGAGTAAATTTATTACAGTGGCAACGTTACTGTCTTTCTAAAGTTAAAATAATGATATTAAAACATCTAACACGTTAAATTATACCCCAAAAAATGCCTTAAAGGCAGCTCAAACTGCGCGGATCTCTATAATTACTAGCAAATATCTCGAAAACAAGCACACGGACCGGTACATTTTATTTCACCATATTAATTATAGAAAAAAATTCTACTTGAAAAAATGTTTTCAAAATTGTGATTTTCCCATAGACACCCATTATGAAAACTTGTGTTATCTAGCAAAAAATCAAGCGCACGAACCTATCTTTTTTTTCCCAAATGTTCTAAATATATTCTGAAGTTTTGAAAAATCAGGTTTAATCAAATATTACATTGAACAAAAAATATTGATCCGAACGTGCAGAACTACCTTAAGACAGATATTTTTACTCGTTTGTAAAAAAAAACGGAGAAGAAAACATTCGTAAAGATAACGCTTTCAGATCTTCATTAAAACTCAGTAATTAATTTGAAATATGCTTAAAGCTTTCATCTCAGTCCAACAGAAACAAATAAGTATAAAGCTGTGTTATATGTATGTCTATTTTTCCGTCAACACATAAAGGCAATACTTTCCAACTCGAATTTCATTATATACAATATACGCTTTGATGTCATTAAGGAATGTAATGCTTCACATGGAGCTGATTGCTAAGTAAGTATTAGTGCGATGCATTTTGTTTGACTTACCAATAGCATTTGTACCGAAAACATTCAACAACTCTCCTTTGTAAGCCAGTGTGGCTATCAGTATTAACCACAGCAAGTTTGATACAGTAAAAATCAATATCCATTCATGTCGTAATTCAACCAAGTTGTCTGGAAAAAAACATACAACCATGTGCTTTTGACAATGTCTTTGCATTATATCTTACTTCTTTCATGAAGGTAAAAAGTATGATTAAGCATTCCTAATTTTGATTTGCAATCAAACACAAAGAAATTGGCTCTATCATTTTTATGGAGTAAAAAGTGACTTGGTATCGAAATCGCGCCTCAAACATGTCTGTAGTAGAAGCGATAGCCATGTTAAGGGAAATATTGTCAATTTAATATAAACATGATACGTCAAAACAGTTAAAGGACTTTTAATATAGGGAAATTAGCTCTACGATCAAATTATTTTGAAATATTTGCCATTTTGAATTATTTTAATGCGCATGAGTAACCATGCGCACAACAGACTCAAGAATCGTCCTTAAACGATTGTCACGAATACGTACTTTATAATTATAAAGATAAAGACAGTTGGTTAGAACATCACAACCGGTTGACTAAGATATATATAACCTCGACACAATTTACTATTTCTATCGAGAAATACAGGTGAGAAAGACAGTTGGTATTTTAGAGCTAATGTTTTACTTGCTTATGTAGGCCTTCAGTCATGTTTGTTCATTAAAGTTGTCTAAATGAAACCAAGTTTCTGCTAGGAGAATCTCAGTGAGTAAGTGATTTTCCGAACCTTTCAGGGCAAGATGTTGCAAGCGTTGTAACTAGTCATCTGAATTTACGTGGCGTGATAAAATTAACAAAGTTTGTCTGGGACCCTTAAGTGTAACAAATTATTCGTTTTTTCCTTCGCCGTACCTTAGCACTTAGCAATTTAAGCCTGTATCAAATTGCGTTTACTTTCAAATGAAATATACAAAGAAAAGAAATGTTGAATAAAATTAAATCGTTTTTCTATTTTCAGTATGTGATAAGCGGCTTTTTAGATATGTAGGTTTGTGTAAACAGTCCTTAATTGAGTGTTCTTTGTAATACGCAAATACTATTTTACTGTCAGATATGAATGCATATGAGGGTAATACATACTGACTGCCCTACAAGTTGGGCTTTGCAATGAAAACAGCTTTGTGCTTATTTCACTGTTCTATTATATATTTGGTAAAAGAATGATGAATACGAAACAAATGACGGTACAAATAAGCAAGAATTTATAATAAAAAAATACAGCAGTAAAACAGAAATGTACAACAAAATAGCTGCATTATATTTTGAAAGTCAATCTGATTCTATTTTCCTGAATTGTAAGCAAACGTCGAACGTATCATAAAGTTACATCCTTGAAATCCTTAAAAATGGTTTGTGATATGAATAAAGTATAAATTTATTGAAGATGCTAAAACTCCAAGATCAGACATCACTGAGCTGCACATGAAAACTACATGTAATGACTTTGGTTCCAAATTACTTCAACAGTCTCTGCCCATATGTTTATATTCAGTTCAAAAATGGAGCCCGTAAAATGTAATTAAAAGAAAAATGTTCGCCTATTTATTCTTATTTTCAACTCAATCTGTTGGGTAGTAACGTAGAAAAAAGCAAATATACAAGGAAAATAAACACGTCTGCAATTCTATTTTGAAAATATAACCTTAGGAAATCTATTTCTATCAACATGGCTGATACACCTTGTATAACTTACTATTAATTAAAGACATGATTGATTACTTGAACAAACTAATTACAAGCAATCAAAACTGTTCTCAAATATACGCATTAAATGCAAATCTTTGAATTAAATTGATTACATTTATACAAATGATTGAAACACACTGAAAATTCAAGAAAAAACAGTTTTATAGACCAATACTCTCATGTTTGGTTAATAAATAATTGTTTTACACTGTTGTTGTAAATGGTTTACTATCTGATTAAGAATCTATTTCATACATTTAACGCATCTTTTCTCTATGTATTTCCTAAAGGTTTTTGAAATCAAAGTTTATCAACGTAGATCTAGGACTGGCCTATTTGATACATGTCCTCTTGCCTGCTTTATTTAGGTTTGTTTTGTTACGCGAAATGTTTTGCATACATTTTGTATTACAAATCATGCCTTCCTTTACCCTTGCACGTGCCAGGAATTCGTTTGGCGGGGATAACTTTTTTGTGCTGCCCTGTGACAGCAAAACGTGATGCGGGGTTCAAAAGTGAGGTTAGGTGCAAGACATAAACCGGTAAAAACACAATAGTGGTGTTTTTGTCACTGAGCGTTCCAAGCGTTTATCTGCGAGCATTTTCGTAAGTAAGGGAAATTAGAAAAGTCTTAGGTCATAGGAACTCAGGTCAGAAGAATAAGGTGGGTGTTCAACCTTAATAACCTTTTTTGTTCTAAAAAAAGGACTGTACAATTTGACTTTTGTAGGCGCACGCATTGTCATTAATAAACTGTATGCCTTTCAAACCTTTACTTGGGCGTTTATTTTGATACAATATTCTGACAGCTGTAAGTACTTTACTTTTGTAGAGATTGAATGTCATGGTTTGACCCTCTTTGCTAGGAATTTATACAACGGGATCACTAGAATTGAAGAAAATGGCAAAGAAAAGTATTCTTGGCACTTATTCTCCTTTTTGCAATGATCGACATACATGACATTACATGTATTTGTTTTTGCTTCCCGAAAACCCTGAAAGTTTTATGCTCAGTTAGTACCTCAGAATTTTCATTGCGATTACAAATTTTGTATTTTTTTCAGCAATTTTAAGAGTCTTTGGCGCAATCGAAACACTCTGACTTTTGGTATAGTGTCAACAAACAGAGGACCCATCTAGCACACACCTTTTTTATTTCAAATGGGCAGTCAGAATATTGCGTACGGTCCTTTCTGAAATGCCTGTAGTGTAAGCTATTTGGGAAACAGTTATCGATCATCATCTTCTACCATACCACTATCGACATAATTGTGTTTTCTTTGTTGTTGCGACAACAGGCCTGCCTGAACGTGTCTTGAAGATTATTTTGATCTGTTTGATATTTTAACCCAACTGTCCTTAACGTTACTACAGAACTACTTCGGATACGACACAATTCTGAAAATAAATCTTTTGGAGATACCCACAAAGAAACCCTGGCTCAAATGTAAGCCTTGATTTTTTCTTCACATGTCATAAAAGCATTGAAATACACTATATATGAGTGTGTATAATTCAACAATGGTCAATTATGAGTAGTAGGTTAAATCAATACTTCACAGGTATGTTAAGTAAACATCCATTATTAATTACATGAAACTCCCGTACGAACTTTAAGGTTTTGATGGGAGAGCATTAGTGACATAATTTATTGAAAGACCATGTACGCTCTCATATTGCTATTGTTTTGAGATCTGTGGCCATTCTTATAGGATATTATTTTTATACTAGTACAATATTCAATGTATATTGTTTTCAAATGCCAAATCTGGTCGAAACGGTATATAAAAAAAAGTACCTGCAAGCATTTTCTTCGAACTATGATCGAATGTGTTGGGCCTTAAGTTCATCGATTCTATGGTAGTCTTCCAAAATTCATCTTCCGAATGCTCATTTTCAAAAGTCTTTTTTCTCAGCATTTTCTTTGTTTTTAGTTGAGCCTTCTCGTCTGTATATAAAATAGTGATTTTTTTTTTTGTCCTCGTATATTCATGATTTAAACATTATATGGTTTATAATGTAATCATTTTTTGACTGAACATTCTTTACGGAACAAAATAAAAATTATATATCAGATAAACGTTTATGTATTAATTGTTTCCTAGAAGATGGGTACTTAACTGCACAAACATTAACTTTATATTGCTGCCTGACTGAAATATCACGCCGTAGCGAAGAGACATTATAACCCACACAATCACATTATACAGCCACCAGGCTGACCAATCCTAGAACTATCCTTGTAATGCTGAGCGCCAATCAAGGAAGATACAAGTAGTATTTTTCACGTCTTATATAGCGGTATAACGCGGTCAGGGAGAGAACCCACGACCTCCTACGCCCGATGCGGGTGCTCTATCACTAGACACTGTTGGAGACTAATCCAACGGAATTACTTAGTTTATGGAAAGCATGTTTTATTGTGTTCGTTACTTGTTTCCTATTATAGTATGGGTTTGCAAGAGAAATTGTCAGTTAAAACAATTATTCCAATTCGTAATTCAGCATTGACTTTCCTTTGGCCTAAACTGATCAGGTGATGTCAGTTTTAAAATATAAATAAAAATTATTCTTTGTTTATGCAGTCATGATGTCTTAAAATTGCTAAGAAAATAAAAACTTTACACTTTGACATTTGTGTAACCAAAACATTGTGACAGACATGTATTCGTGTTCAAATCAAGCAAACGCATAGTACATAAACTTAAAACAAAATAATTAGATTCTGGAAGTACCATTTTCTGATTGGGCTAAACTAGAAATAAATGGGAAAAGGCTTTAACTAAATCGGTAATTCGCATACCTTTTTGAAATAGTAATAACTTCTAGTTAATAAACGAAATAAGAAAATAATTTACACTCAATTTGTTTTTATTTTTATGTTTTTAGGATACCATGCGACAATCGTTAAAGACAGTGCATGTTTGGTGATTGACCCCTCTACAGATAATCACTATGCTTTCATATTTGATGGTACGATGACTAATAAAGTGTAAGACTTCTTGATGTTTTTCTCCTAAATCCTACCAAAAACGGACGGAGGGAGTGGAATTTTGCCTTGCAGCTTGCTTACTCGTGCCCTTAAATGTTAGGCTCTTGGTGCTCTGACTTCAGACAAGTTGTTGAGTACATCGGTGTAATTATACTTAGAGTGACCATATTTATAAGTTTTACGTTATATGATCTGGTATTTTGTCGCTAATGTTAGAGGCTTTCTCAGCGGGGAGTTGTTTTATTCACACTGTCTTGTCTAACTTGTTGAAAATAGTGTAAATGCGAGGTTGGCATGCCCTATACGCGTTTAAACCCCCAGTTTCCATTATACAGGTGACTTGCCGTTCCAAGGCAGTGCCCCTATTTTCAACTTGTTTTTGTCTGTCTCGTATTTTGTGTTGCGTATGTTCTCCTGTTTGTTGCTGGCGTTTCTTTCATCTCTCCTCCCCCTACCCCTATCGCCGCCCCCGTCCCCCACCCCTCCCCACCCCTTGCATTTGCGTCCCCTCTCCTTTTATTATGATCGTGCCCACCATATTTTTTGCTGCTGGCCGTCCACGGGTAGTGCCCATATGTGTTGTTCTTTCCTTCTTGTTTACTGTTTGTGTTTTGCTCTCTGCTTGCGTGCCTGCGTGCGTGCGTGTCTTGGGCGGTGACCCACTGTGCTCTTTTTTTCTTGCTTAACTGTTGTTGTTGTTTTTTGGGGCTGTGTCTGTTAGTTATGTGTGTGTGTGTCTTGTGTAAGTGCGTGTTTGAGCTCCTTTGATTTACGATGTACGAGAACTCCGTTTCAGGAAATAATGCTTTTAATAATCCTTGGTTTTTTCCCTTTCCCCAAACACCCCACCCTCTTGTCTACCCCTTAACCCCCGACTCTTTTGTATCTTTTATATAATTAAAATATACTTGTTGTTGGAGTTTTGAAGCAACCCGTCTGCTGTATATTTCCGTTACAGTTTCTTTTTTTTTTTTTTTTTTTTGATGGCCTTTTTTGCGAGGCATGGCTCTATGGCTGTGTTTGGGTTGCTCTGTAATTCCGGGAAATCTAACCTTACCTTTTATCTTTTCTGACATTTAAAAAAGGGCTATACATTATTTATAATATTATCTACAGAAATCATTGATTTGTTTTTGTATTTATTTTCCCTTACGTAAACTATTTGAAAACGTAAATATTCTTTGTTAAAAATTAATCCTTACGATCGTTTGGATGCCGTATCTTTTCAATCGCTGTCATCAACCATTTTACATGTCCTGGGGAAAAATCAAATTTAATGTGTGTTTTGATATGTACATAACATTTAAGCCAGTTCAAACAATACATTTTCAACAATAATAAATAAAATTGTAAAATCATTAAAATTTTATCTTAAACCATTTACACATTTACTTTTTATGTTTTTAGCACGCAAAGGTATTCCGTTTAGCATATCATTTAATGTAAAATGTATTCACATGTTATGTAAAAGCACTTTTTAATTATGTCAGTCTTTTACCTTTCTTAGTGACATTTAACTCTTGGTTTATGTCCTTTGGCTGCAGGTACTGCAGTACCTCAACGTTCTTCCCTATACTCTCGAAATTGTCCTTGTATCTAATCAAACCAATTTTTTGTAACCAAGAAGTAGTGTTATCCTAAAATATTGTTATATTCTTGCATATGAATAGAAACAAATTTCATAATAAGCACATTCGTTATGATTATACAGCATCGAAGATTATTAAAATACGAGGGTCAGTCAATAAAACGTGAGACTGGTCAAATATCTCAGGAAAGAGTCAACAGTTGTCCATTAAATTTTGCATGTAGGTGGCAACGTCATTAAACAGTCTAATTTTTGCGCCCAAATGTTATGACGTCATGACGTCATGCACAATAAAATCTATACAAGCACCATAGTCAGCTTTTCAGCTGAAGAACAGCGTGCTTACATAAAAATTGAATTTTACAAAGGCAGTATAAGCACTGAAATTTTTAATACTCTACAAAATGTATGTGGCAACCACTGGCGCCAGATCAAAAAGAAAATGCCTCTGTACATGTTATACAGTACCCCTAGGTATTCTATAAGAACCATGGTCATGAAGGGGAAAATTTACTAACCCGTTTCAATCGCGCATTTCATACTTAAAACACGCAGTTCGGTAAATGTGTACTATGGATATCAAACATGTGGTGATTTATCTTCCATTGTGTCTAGGTCACATTTCTTCAATACATCTTATCTTAGAAAAACAACGCGTAGTTTATAGTTATTTCAAGGTTACACAAAAAACTTGCTTGACCTTCCCTGGTGAAGTTCCGTTCTAGATTACAGAACCATTCTAATTGGCTGTTGTGAAAATGTATGTCAATCGTTATTTTACTACACGTGTTCGCTAAAATGTGAAAATGCAGCATAAATGTGCAAAATGAATAAAATAAACAGAACAGATGCAGACCAATGTACGATTTCAAATTAAAGATCATATACAAGATAAATTTCATTCATCATTTCCAGTTTTAGTGTAAAATTGAATTTTTTTTTAATTCTGTTTTTGTTTGTTTACATTTCGCCAAACATGTGCACACTGCCGTGACCTCTAGACCGGATGTTCATTAAGGAAGATCAAGCAAGTTTCTTCTGTAACGTTGACGAAAGCATAAAATATGTTGATAATCTCAGCAATATGGAATATTGAGACAAGGTGACTGGTGCACGATGGAAGATAAATTATCCCTTGTTCAATATACTAGATACCCATTCACCGAACTGCGCGTTTAAGACGAGAAATTTACGATTGAAACAGGTTAGTATATTTTCCCGCTCATGACCACGGTTCTTATAGAATACCTAGGGGTAAGGTATAACATGTACAGAGGCATTTTCTTTTTTATCTGGCACCAATGGTGGCAACCAAGCATTATCATATTCAGCAGTTTTTAGGTGGGATGCTACATTTAAGAAATGGAGAAATGATGTAGAGAGGAAGACTAGGCCTGGTAGGCCCACAGAAGCATTAAATTGTGATCACATTGCCAAAGTAAGGGAAACAATATTATATTATATATAGGGTAATTGGCTAATTGCTGGTAAAAGTTATTATTAGCTGTCATAATGTTGCGGTTATTACGTGTTTTTGTAAATATGTTATTTATAAATAGCTCTCACTCGGGTTTGAGGCATATTGAATATGAAATTTAATAGCAATTTCGGGTAGTCACCATTATTCAAAGAATAAAGCGAATTCAACCATTTATGACCTCTATGGACCCATGTTTTAAATACTGTAGAAAACATGAAGTTTATTTTTCAGTTCATCAGTCCAGATTTCCAATTTACCGACCTACTTACCCTGATTTTTTAGCATGTTACCGATCAAAGTATACATGTATAAGTTAATGTATATAAATAATGGCAACTGCTGAGAGTTTATGGAATTATTTTATTTTTTATTCATTTCCATATGTATTTACCTACAATTTTGCTGTATCAATATATTTAATATGGTTTAAACAATAATATATAGCCCAGACGCTTTAATAGCTCAATAGAATGAGTGCAGATCTACGGATTGGTTGGTGAGATCGAGCCATGGGCGAGGCGTATGTTATCTTTGATGATTTGTTCAAAGACAATGTGTTTGCAATCATTTGTCCTCCACCTCTGATTCATGTGGGGAAGTTGGCAGTAACTTGCGGAGAACAGGTTTGTACTGGTTCAGAATCTAGGAACACTGGTTTAAATTAACTGCCCGCTGTTCCATATTGAAAAAAAAAATTGCGTTGAACCCAAAACAAAGCAATAATATGATATTTTGTTGGTCCGGCTTTCAAAGAAAATCCGGCTTGTAGATTAGGGCTGTCTGGGCGAATGGATGGGATAATGAGTCTCATGTTAACCTTTTTTTAAACCTTTTTGTTCATTCACTTTTTTACACTTCCTCTTTTTTCTCCTTATCTCTGTAATTACTGGATGGATTTGCTTTAAACTTAAGATAGTTATTCCTCATCATCACCCACATAGTCTGGTACAAGGGCCATAACTCTCAAACCAATATTTCATGAATTATCCCCCTTTTTACTTAGAATTTCAGGTTAAAATTTTAGTGCACTTTCGCTCTGTCTCAGTTATAACTGTATGGACTTGATTCAAATTTAAAATAATTGTTCAGCATCATTACCCACATCATATGTCTCAAGGTCTATAACTCTGGCACAAATGTTTCATGAATTATGCCCCATTTACTTGAAACTTTAAGTTAAAGGTTTGGTGCACTTTCACTCTATCTCAGTTATAACTGAATGAATTTAATTCAGACTTAAAATGATTGTTCCACATTATCACCAACATCATGTGACACAAGGTGCATAACTCTTGCACCAATTTTTCATGGATTATGCCCTCCTTTGCTTAGAATTTAAAGTTAATTTTGATGCATTACCCTACATCTTAGTTATTACTAAATGGATTTGATTCATACTTGAAGTACAAAATGTAGTTGTTCCACATCATCACCCACATCATATGACACAAGTTGCATAACTCTTGCACCAATATTTCTGAATTATGCCCCCCTTTTTGATTAGAATTATACTTATTTAGCGTTGTGATACACTTTATCTTTATCTCTCTTATTACTAAATATTTTTGACACAGACTCATGCTATTTTGTGCCACATCTTCATCTACCATTTGAGTCATTAAACACTCCCGTGACAGCTCCAGCTTTCTCAGATGTGCCCAGTTTTACTATCCAGCATCGAAATAGTCGAGCGTGCTGTCTCCTATGTCAGCTCTTGTCTCAACAACTACTTACCGTATCCAAGCTTCAAGAAACCTTGAATATTGAAAATGGTTTCCACTCAAAATTGGACAAGCATTTCAAGTAGGACCTTGAAACTTCATACGTATATTGTTCTTGATGTGTACCTGACCTCTATAGATTGCTGGGTCACTTGGTCAAAGGTTGCTGTGATCTAAACATTGAGAATTGTTTCCACTCAATATCTGTACAAGTATTTCACCTAGGACCTTGAAACTTTAGAACTTTAACTCATTACCATCTAATTCGGAAAATCCAGCCAAAAGGCCATCGTTAGCTGCTTGTTATCCCCCGCCGATGAAATCGGGAGGTGGGTATTGAAATGGCATTGTCAGTATGTCCGTCCGTGCGTTCGTCCACAGCCATTTCTCAGGAACTAGCAGGTAGAGTTTCTGAAACTTGAAATAAACATGAACCAACATACTGCGATGATGCCCGTCAAAGTTTGTTTTTGGATTGGTCAATTTCCCTTAGAGTCATTGCCCTTGATTTAATGAAAAATGCCCAAAAATGTCCGTCCGCAACCATTTCTCAGTACATGTAACTATAAGGTAGAATTTCATAAAACTTGAAATAAACATGCACCAACATACTGCAATAATGCCTGTCAAGTTTTTTTTTTTTTTTTGATTTGTCAATTTCCCTTAGAGTTATTGCCCTTGATTTAATGAAAAATCCACGTCTGTAGCCATTTCTCAGTAATAAGCTAGTAGAATTTCATGAAACTTGAAATAAATATGAACCAACATACTTTAATGATGCCTGTCATTTTATTTTCTCAATTGGTCAATTTTCCTTAGAGTTATTGCCTTTTAATTGTTAAAAAAAAATCTACAGATTTGTACATAACAAACCAACCAATTAGTTGAATTTCATTAAACTTCTTTCATTCTTTTCCATTAACATTTATTATAAACATGTGAAGTTTTGTACCCACACCTGGTCACCACCTTGCCTTGGTCACACCCCCTCCCCCCTCACCCCTCCCAAAAAAAAATCATTCCTTTTTTAGCTCACCTGAGCCAAAGGCTCATGGTGAGCTTTTGTGACCGCTCAATGTCCGGCGTCCGGCCGTCAACATTTCCTAAAAAAATCTTCTTCTTGAAAACCACTGGGCAGGTTTACACAAAACTTCACAGGAATGATACTTGGGTGGCCCACTTTCAAATTTTTTCAAAGAATTGAATTCCATGCAGAACTCTGGTTGCCATGGCAACCGAAAGGAAAAACTTAAAAAATCTTCTTGTCCAAAACCACAGGGCCTAGGGCTTTGATATCTGGTGTGTAGCATCATCTAGTTGTCCTCTACCAAAATTGTTCAAATTATCCCCTAGGGTCAAATATGGCCCCGCCCCGGGGGTCAAATGGTTTATATAGACTTATATAGGGAAAACTTTGAAAATCTTCTTGTACAAAACCACATGGTCTAGGGCTTTGATATTTGGTATGTGGCATCATCTAGTGGTCGCCTACGAAGATTATTCAAATTATCTCCTTAGGGTCAAATATGGCCCCGCCCCGGGGGTCACATGGTTTATATAGACTTATATAGGGAAAACTTTGAAAATCTTCTTGTACAAAACCACATGGCCTAGGGCTTTGATATTTGGTATGTAGCATCATCTAGTGGTCCTCTACCAAGATTATTCAAATTTCCCCCTAGGGTCAAATATGGCCCCGCCCCCGGGGGTCACAAGTTTTACAAAGACTTACATAGGAAAAATAGTTTAAAAATCTTCTTGTCTGAAACCACAACACTTAGACCTTTGATATTTGGTTTGTAGCATTGTCTTATGGTCCTCTACCAAAATTGTTCAAATTGTACCCCTTAGGTGAAAAGAGGATCTGTCCTGGGGTTCCCAAGTTTTATATGGACTTATATAGGAAAAAGCTTTAAAAATCTTCTTGTCAGAAACCATACAACCTAGGCTTTTGATATTTGGTATGATGCATTGTCTAGTAGTCCTCTACCAAAATTGTTCAAATTATGCCCCTGGGTTTAAAAGAGGCCCCGTCCTAGGGTCACTTAGTTATTATGTGAGTTATATAGGAAAAATACTTTAAAAAATCATCTGATCCTATTTCCAAGACTATTTAATTATAATTACCTGATGACCCCAAGTAATATGATGTCACTTGACTGTGACCTTGACCTACTGACCTGCTTTCTTGTTTTTTAAGATACAGCCTTGAAATTTTGACGACATACACAGTTTTGCACACAAATCGTAAAACTGAATTTCATTGACCATGAATGTGACCTACTGACTTTCTTAATATTTTATCATCAGTTTGACATTTGAAACATGTAGCTCATATTACTCAGGTGAGCGATCCAGGGTCATCATGACCCTCTTGTATTATTATTTCTTTTCAAACCTTCAATGAATATCTATCGGCATGCAAAGTTGTACCGTTCCTCCACCTCACTCTCCACTCAGTCTTGCCCACCACCCCGATCATGCATCCCCATCCCCTACCCATTTTTTCATCATTTTTAATTTTCCATCAATATTTATAATCAACATGTGAAATTTTGTACCCTCACCTTGTCAACTCCCCCCCCCCCCCCCCCCCCACCGCCACAAAAAAAAAAACATTCATTTTCTGTTTAAATGATTTTGACTTATGAAATTATTTGCTTCTTAGTAACATCCTTAACTCTTTGCCGGATATATTTTTTGCTATTCCTCACCACAAGCCCTTTCGGCGGGGGATACCAATTCATCGAATTTGCTTGTTTTAGTATTAATTTATAGTAAGTGTGTCTATTTATGAAGGATAACATACATGTAATATTGAATATTTAAATTAATACATGTCTCTGTTGCTAAGGGATCACTTCTTGTAGTGTAAAGAAACACATTTACTCTTGTAAGAATTCTGGGTTCAAGTCCTAGCAAGAAGCCCTATGCACATTGACAGAACTTTATTTGCACATAAACATCTTCAGTTGATATATGACCTATAATTCTGTCAGTCTAACATTAAAATTTAAAAGAAAAACAAACATACAGTGAAATCTGTATCTAGACACATCATACCAAGTAAAAAGTACAGTCAAATCTGTATAGACACATGTGCATCATACAGGGTGAAGTGTAAGCAAATTGGTACAGACATATCATGTAAAGTGAAGTCTGTATAGACACATCATATAGGTTGAAATATATTCAAATTTGTATAGATACATAATACAATGTAAAGTAAAATCAAATTTGTATAGACAGATTCTTAGTGAAGTCTAGTGAAATCTGTATAGACACATTGTACAAGGTGGAGTATAGTTAATTTTGTATAGACACTTCATACTGAGGTGAAGTCTGGTCAAAATCTGTATAGACACATTATACAGGTTGAAGTCTAGGAATTGGTGTAGACACATCATACCTGAGGGTCTAGGCAAATTGGTATAAGACACATCATACAGGGTTGACATATAGTCAAATCTGTATAGACACATCATACTGAGTGAAGTACAGTACAATCTGTATAGACACACCATATACCTTAAAATATTGTCAAATTTGTATAGACACATAATACAATGTAAACTAAAATCAAATTTGTATAAACATATTCTTAGTAAAGTCTAGTGAAATCTGTATAGACACATTGTACAAGATGGAGTATAGTAAATTTTATATAGACACATCATACTGGGGTGAAGTCTGGTCAAAATCTGTATAGACACATCATACAGGGTGAAGTCCATGCAGGCAAATTGGTATAGACATGTCATACCCAGTAGTGATGTACAGTGAAGGCTGTATAGACACATTATATAGGTTGAAATATAGTCACATAAATTCAATGTAAAGTGTAAAGTAAAGTCAAATGAATAGTCATATTCTGAGTGAAGTCTAGTGAAATCTGTATACTATTAGACTCATTATACAAGGTGTAGTATAGTGAACTTTGTATAGACACGTCATTCTGACTGAAGTATAGTGAAATCTGTATACACATACCGGGGTGAAGTCTGGTCAAATCTTTATAGACAAATTATACAGGATTAAGTATACGCAAATTGGTATAGACACATCATACAGGTTGAAGTATAGTCAAATCTGTATAGACACATCATATAGGGTGAAATTTAGGCAAATTGGTGTAGACACATCATATCCATTGATGTACAGTGAAATCTGTATAGACACATCATATAGGTTGAAATATAGTAAAATTTGTATAGACACATACTACAATGTAAAGTAAAATCAAATTTGTATAGACATATTCCGAGTGAAGTCTAACTAGTGAAATCTGTATAGACACACTGTACATGATGGAGTTTATAGTAAATTTTGTAAAGACACATCATTCTGACTGAAGAACAGTGAAATCTGACATCATACCAGGGTGAAGTCTGGTCAAAATCTCTATTGACAGATCATTCAGGGTGAAGATTAGGCAAATTTGTACAGATGGAAGAAAAGTCAAATCTGTATAGACACATCATTTAGGTTGAATTATTGTCAAACTGGTATAGACACATCATACTGATTGAAGTACAGTAAACCCTGTATAGACACATCATACAGAGTGGAGTAGAGTCAAATCTGTATAGACACATCAAACCAGGTTGAAAAATGGTCAAATCTGTATAGACACATCATACAGAGTGAAGTAGAGTCAAATCTGTATAGACACATCATACAGAGTTGAAGAATGGTCAAATCTGTATAGACACATCATACAGAGTGAAGTAGAGTCAAATCTGTATAGACACATCATACCGGATTAAAGTATAGTCAAATCTGTATAGACACATCATACAGGGTTGAAGTATGGTCAAATCTGTATAGACACATCATACAGAGTGAAGTAGAGTCAAATCTGTATAGACACATCATACAGGGTTGAAGTATTGTCAAATCTGTATAGACACATCATACAGAGTGAAGTAGAGTCAAATCTGTAAAGACACATCATACAGAGTTGAAGTAGAGGCAAATTTGTATAGACACATCATACCGGGTTAAAGTAGAGTCAAATCTGTATAGACACATCATACAGGGTTGAAGTATGGTCAAATCTGTACAGACACATCATACAGAGTGAAGTAGAGTTAAATCTGTATAGACACATCATACAGGGTTGAAGTATGGTCAAATCTGTATAGACACATCATACAGAGTGAAGTAGAGTCAAATCTGTATAGACACATCATACAGAGTTGAAGTAGAGTCAAATTTGTATAGACACATCATACAGAGTGAAGTAGAGTCAAATCTGTATAGATACATCATACAGAGTTGAAGAATGGTCAAATCTGTATAGACACATCATACAGAGTGAAGTAAAGTAAAATCAAATTTGTATAGACATATTCCGAGTGAAGTCTAACTAGTGAAATCTGTATAGACACACTGTACATGATGGAGTTTATAGTAAATTTTGTAAAGACACATCATTCTGACTGAAGAACAGTGAAATCTGACATCATACCAGGGTGAAGTCTGGTCAAAATCTCTATTGACAGATCATTTAGGGTGAAGATTAGGCAAATTTGTACAGATGGAAGAAAAGTCAAATCTGTATAGACACATCATTTAGGTTGAATTATTGTCAAACTGGTATAGACACATCATACTGATTGAAGTACAGTAAACCCTGTATAGACACATCATACAGAGTGGAGTAGAGTCAAATCTGTATAGACACATCATACAGGGTTGAAAAATGGTCAAATCTGTATAGACACATCATACAGAGTGAAGTAGAGTCAAATCTGTATAGACACATCATACAGAGTTGAAGAATGGTCAAATCTGTATAGACACATCATACAGAGTGAAGTAGAGTCAAATCTGTATAGACACATCATACCGGATTAAAGTAGAGTCAAATCTGTATAGACACATCATACAGGGTTGAAGTATGGTCAAATCTGTATAGACACATCATACAGAGTGAAGTAGAGTCAAATCTGTATAGACACATCATACAGGGTTGAAGTATTGTCAAATCTGTATAGACACATCATACAGAGTGAAGTAGAGTCAAATCTGTATAGACACATCATACAGAGTTGAAGTAGAGTCAAATTTGTATAGACACATCATACCGGGTTAAAGTAGAGTCAAATCTGTATAGACACATCATACAGGGTTGAAGTATGGTCAAATCTGTACAGACACATCATACAGAGTGAAGTAGAGTTAAATCTGTATAGACACATCATACAGGGTTGAAGTATGGTCAAATCTGTATAGACACATCATACAGAGTGAAGTAGAGTCAAATCTGTATAGACACATCATACAGAGTTGAAGTAGAGTCAAATTTGTATAGACACATCATACAGAGTGAAGTAGAGTCAAATCTGTATAGACACATCATACAGAGTTGAAGAATGGTCAAATCTGTATAGACACATCATTCAGAGTGAAGTAGAGTTAAATCTGTATAGACACATCATACAGAGTTGAAGAATGGTCAAATCTGTATAGACACATCATACAGAGTGAAGTTGAGTCAAATCTGTATAGACACATCATACCGGGTTAAAGTAGAGTCAAATCTGTATAGACACATCATACAGGGTTGAAGTATTGTCAAATCTGTATAGACACATCATACAGAGTGAAATAGAGTCAACTTTGTATAGACACATCATGCAGGGTTGAAGTATAGTCAAACCTGTATAAACACATCATACAGAGTGAAGTAGAGCCAAATCTGTATAGACACATCATACCGAGTTGAAGTAGAGTCAAATTTGTATAGACACATCATACCGGGTTAAAGTAGAGTCAAATCTGTATAGACACATCATACAGAGTTGAAGAATGGTAAAATTTGTATAGACACATCATACAGAGTGAAGTAGAGTTAAATCTGTATAGACACATCATACAGAGTTGAAGAATGGTCAAATCTGTATAGACACATCATACAGAGTGAAGTAGAGTTAAATCTGTATAGACACATCATACCGGGTTAAAGTAGAGTCAAATCTGTATAAACACATCATACAGGGTTGAAGTATGGTCAAATCTGTATAGACATATCATACCAGGGTGAAGTCTGGTCAAAATCTGTATAGACACATCATACAGAGTGAAGTAGAGTCAAATCTGTATAGACACATCATACAGAGTTGAAGTAGAGTCAAATTTGTATAGACACATCATACAGAGTGAAGTAGAGTCAAATCTGTATAGACACATCATACAGAGTTGAAGTAGAGTCAAATCTGTATAGACACATCATACCGGGTTAAAGTAGAATCAAATCTGTATAAACACATCATACAGGGTTGAAGTATGGTCAAATCTGTATAGACACATCATACCAGGGTGAAGTCTGGTCAAAATCTGTATAGACACATCATACAGAGTGAAGTAGAGTCAAATCTGTATAGACACATCATACAGAGTTGAAGTAGAGTCAAATTTGTATAGACACATCATACAGAGTGAAGTAGAGTCAAATCTGTATAGACACATCATACAGAGTTGAAGAATGGTCAAATCTGTATAGACACATCATACAGAGTGAAGTAAAGTAAAATCAAATTTGTATAGACATATTCTGAGTGAAGTCTAACTAGTGAAATCTGTATAGACACACTGTACATGATGGAGTTTATAGTAAATTTTGTAAAGACACATCATTCTGACTGAAGAACAGTGAAATCTGACATCATACCAGGGTGAAGTCTGGTCAAAATCTCTATTGACAGATCATTTAGGGTGAAGATTAGGCAAATTTGTACAGATGGAAGAAAAGTCAAATCTGTATAGACACATCATTTAGGTTGAATTATTGTCAAACTGGTATAGACACATCATACTGATTGAAGTACAGTAAACCCTGTATAGACACATCATACAGAGTGGAGTAGAGTCAAATCTGTATAGACACATCATACAGGGTTGAAAAATGGTCAAATCTGTATAGACACATCATACAGAGTGAAGTAGAGTCAAATCTGTATAGACACATCATACAGAGTTGAAGAATGGTCAAATCTGTATAGACACATCATACAGAGTGAAGTAGAGTCAAATCTGTATAGACACATCATACCGGATTAAAGTAGAGTCAAATCTATATAGACACATCATACAGGGTTGAAGTATGGTCAAATCTGTATAGACACATCATACAGAGTGAAGTAGAGTCAAATCTGTATAGACACATCATACAGGGTTGAAGTATTGTCAAATCTGTATAGACACATCATACAGAGTGAAGTAGAGTCAAATCTGTATAGACACATCATACAGAGTTGAAGTAGAGTCAAATTTGTATAGACACATCATACCGGCTTAAAGTAGAGTCAAATCTGTATAGACACATCATACAGGGTTGAAGTATGGTCAAATCTGTACAGACACATCATACAGAGTGAAGTAGAGTTAAATCTGTATAGACACATCATACAGGGTTGAAGTATGGTCAAATCTGTATAGACACATCATACAGAGTGAAGTAGAGTCAAATCTGTATAGACACATCATACAGAGTTGAAGTAGAGTCAAATTTGTATAGACACATCATACAGAGTGAAGTAGAGTCAAATCTGTATAGACACATCATACAGAGTTGAAGAATGGTCAAATCTGTATAGACACATCATACAGAGTGAAGTAGAGTTAAATCTGTATAGACACATCATACAGAGTTGAAGAATGGTCAAATCTGTATAGACACATCATACAGAGTGAAGTTGAGTCAAATCTGTATAGACACATCATACCGGGTTAAAGTAGAGTCAAATCTGTATAGACACATCATACAGGGTTGAAGTATTGTCAAATCTGTATAGACACATCATACAGAGTGAAATAGAGTCAACTTTGTATAGACACATCATGCAGGGTTGAAGTATAGTCAAATCTGTATAAACACATCATACAGAGTGAAGTAGAGCCAAATCTGTATAGACACATCATACCGAGTTGAAGTAGAGTCAAATTTGTATAGACACATCATACCGGGTTAAAGTAGAGTCAAATCTGTATAGACACATCATACAGAATTGAAGAATGGTAAAATTTGTACAGACACATCATACAGAGTGAAGTAGAGTTAAATCTGTACAGACACATCATACAGAGTTGAAGAATGGTCAAATCTGTATAGACACATCATACAGAGTGAAGTAGAGTCAAATCTGTATAGACACATCATACCGGGTTAAAGTAGAATCAAATCTGTATAAACACATCATACAGGGTTGAAGTATGGTCAAATCTGTATAGACACATCATACCAGGGTGAAGTCTGGTCAAAATCTGTATAGAAACATCATACAGAGTGAAGTAGTGTCAAATCTGTATAGACACATCATACCGAGTTGAAGTAGAGTCAAATTTGTATAGACACATCATACAGAGTGAAGTAGAGTCAAATCTGTATAGACACATCATACCGAGTTGAAGAATGGTCAAATCTGTATAGACACATCATACAGAGTGAAGTAGAGTCAAGTTGAAGAATGGTCAAATCTGTATAGATACATCATACAGAGTTGAAGTAGAGTCAAATTTGTATAGACACATCATACAGAGTGAAGTAGAGTCAAATCTGTATAGACACATCATACAGAGTTGAAGAATGATCAAGTCTGTATAGACACATCATACAGAGTGAAGTAGAGTTAAATCTGTATAGACACATCATACAGAGTTGAAGAATGGTCAAATCTGTAAAGACACATCATACAGAGTGAAGTTGAGTCAAATCTGTATAGACACATCATACCGGGTTAAAGTAGAGTCAAATCTGTATAGACACATCATACAGAGTGAAGTATTGTCAAATCTGTATAGACACATCATACAGAGTGAAATAGAGTCAACTTTGTATAGACACATCATGCAGGGTTGAAGTATAGTCAAATCTGTATAAACACATCATACAGAGTGAAGTAGAGTCAAATTTGTATAGACACATCATACCGGGTTAAAGTAGAGTCAAATCTGTATAGACACATCATACAGAGTTGAAGAATGGTCAAATCTGTAAAGACACATCATACAGAGTGAAGTTGAGTCAAATCTGTATAGACACATCATACCGGGTTAAAGTAGAGTCAAATCTGTATAGACACATCATACAGAGTGAATATTGTCAAATCTGTATAGACACATCATACAGAGTGAAATAGAGTCAACTTTGTATAGACACATCATGCAGGGTTGAAGTATAGTCAAATCTGTATAAACACATCATACAGAGTGAAGTAGAGCCAAATCTGTATAGACACATCATACCGAGTTGAAGTAGAGTCAAATTTGTATAGACACATCATACCGGGTTAAAGTAGAGTCAAATCTGTATAGACACATCATACCAGAGTTGAGAATGGTAAAATTTTGTATAGACACATCATACAGAGTGAAGTAGAGTTAAATCTGTATAGACACATCATACAGAGTTGAGAATGGTCAAATCTGTATAGACACATCATACAGAGTGAAGTAGAGTCAAATCTGTATAGACACATCATACCGGGTTTAAGTAGAATCAATCTGTATAAACACATCATACAGGGTTGAAGTATGGTCAAATCTGTATAGACACCACATATCCAGGGTGAAGTCTGGTCAAAATCTGTATAGAAACATCATACAGAGTGAAGTAGCGTCAAATCTGTATAGACACATCATACCGAGTTGAAGTAGAGTCAAATTTGTATAGACACATCATACAGAGTGAAGTAGAGTCAAATCTGTATAGACACATCATACCCATTTGAAGTAGAGTCAAATCTATATAGACACATCATACAGGGTTGAAGAATGGTCAAATCTGTATAGAAACATCATACAGAATGAAGTAGAGTCAAATCTGTATAGATACATCATACAGAGTTGAAGAATGGTCAAATCTGTATAGACACATCATACAGAGTGAAGTAGAGTCAAGTTGAAGAATGGTCAAATCTGTATAGACACATCATACAGAGTGAAGTAGAGTCAAATCTGTATAGACACATCATACAGGGTTAAAGTATGGTCAAATATGTATAGACACATCATACCAGGGTGGAGTCTGGTATCTGTATAGACACATCATACAGGGTGAAGATTAGGCAAATTTGTACGGATGGAAGTATAGTCAAATCTGTATAGACACATCATACCAGGATGAAGTCTGGTCAAAATCTGTATAGACACATCATACAGGGTGAAGAACAGGCAAATTTGTACGGATGGAAGTATAGTCAAATCTGTATAGACATATCATACAGGGTGAAGTATAGTTAGATTTATATAGACACATCATACCAGGTTGAAGTATAGTCAAATCTGTATGGACACATCATACAGGGTTGAGTCTGGTCAAAATCTGTATAGACACATCATACAGAGTGAAGTAGAGTCAAGTTGAAGAATGGTCAAATCTGTATAGACACATCATACAGAGTGAAGTAGAGTCAAATCTGTATAGACACATCATACAGGGTTAAAGTATGGTCAAATATTTATAGACACATCATACCAGGGTGGAGTCTGGTATCTGTATAGACACATCATACAGGGTGAAGATTAGGCAAATTTGTACGGATGGAAGTATAGTCAAATCTGTATAGACACATCATACCAGGATGAAGTCTGGTCAAAATCTGTATAGACACATCATACAGGGTGAAGAACAGGCAAATTTGTACGGATGGAAGTATAGTCAAATCTGTATAGACATATCATACAGGGTGAAGTATAGTTAGATTTATATAGACACATCATACCAGGTTGAAGTATAGTCAAATCTGTATGGACACATCATACAGGGTTGAGTCTGGTCAAAATCTGTATAGACACATCATACTGAGGTGAAGTCTGGTCAAAATCTCTATAGACACATCACACAGTATAGCAAATTTTGTAATTAGATACATCATACTGGGGTGAAATATAGTCAAATTGGTATAGACACGTCAGACCGAGTGAGATATAGTCAAATTTGTACAGACATATCAGATTAATCTAGTGAAATCTGTATAGACACACCATACAGGATGAAATATAGTACATATAACTTTGCAAGACCTTACAAATCAGTATAGACGCATTTAAGGACAGGTCAGTTATCAGTATAAACGATGAGACTTGTCAAACCTTTATAGACACTTGTCTTCTCAAGTTCAGTGATACAATATCATACATACTGTATACATATTGTTCTGTTTAAAGAGGCAGCTTAAATCTGTATAGACAAAATATCAGAAAAAAACAATTGGCGGTCAGGAACCTTTGCAGTAATGCACTCCTTTTATTTTATTTGTTTGGTAAAACAATTAAATTCTAAATACCAAATTTCAACATGTATTTATCTTGAAAATGAAAACAGTATAATGATTCCATGCAGTATAATTATTTTCACGACATCGTACAGATTTTACGACTACTTTCAAATCTGTATAGACACAATATCTTGAAATTCGTATAGACGTTCGCCCCTTCCGGGTTAGATGTAGCAAATTGTCTGTATAAAAGGCACGAAAATGAAAGTGAAAACTTCATTAATAAAATCATAGCAATAGATGATACCTGGACTAGAATTTATGACCACGAATTGAAACGACAATCATCAGAATGGCACACTCCAGCCTCTCCAAGGCCCATTAATGTCAGAAGAAAGCAGGGAAATTTGAAGATGATGATTTTTTTTACATAATGATAATCGTCGTATTTGAACAGTGAATCGTGTTCCAGTGTTAACAAAGAATACTACAGAACTTTTCTACTGAAGTATCTGTGACCTGCTATACGGAAAAAGAGTCCAGAGCTTCTTCATGACAACGCTGCATGCCACAAGGCCGAAAGGGTTACGTCAATATTGACGTCATACGGATCGAACGCATTGCCTCACTCTACCAGTTCACCTGACGTAAGTCCAGCTGGCTTTGATCTATTTCCCAAATTAAAAGCGCCGCTCAGGGGAATAAGATTTCCTGACTTAGACGACCTTCAAGAGGAGGTGGCCTTCTAATTTAGGGCTATCAACTTTGGTTGCCTAGCAACTTTCGCGGAGACGGATCAAGGTAATTCAGCAGAACGGATGTTACACTGAGGAAATTTTGAAAGGTAACAATCATTTGTCATATCTTTTGCCTGAAACTAGTTCAGTCTCACTTTTTATTGACTCACCCTCGTGCTTTTTTATTAATACATTAAATTGACGAAGGTTTTCTCTTTTATTCATAGTAAGTGTTTGACCAGTTACAAATTAGATAGAAATAGAAGGTCACACTAGCTTTCCAATAAATGACATCATTCCTATGTAAGTATTGAACGGTCTTAGGAAGACTTGCCCATTGTATTCTCGTTTACTCATTTAGGGCAAACCCATTATTTTAACTGGGGATCATACGCCACTTTTCATATAATTGCACTCTGTGTATCATTGAAGGTTCCATGTTGAGCACCACTTGAATACATATGTGGGTGTCTCTAAATTATACTTTAATACTTGTAACATGTGTAAATGTTGAGTTCTGGTCAACCCGGGGCTAGTGGGCGTGGATGGTAGCTTCCATTTCCACTACCGTCCATGAATAGGCTCAATCAAACCAAGCATGCAACATTTTCATTTATGTCGTGTTGGGCGACGTGTGGTTTTCCACTTTTTATATTTTGTTAATAAAGTTCAAAGAGCAGCTTTTAGCAAAATTTCTTTCAACATCTTTATTTATTCTTAGTGTCCCCTATTGATATTGCATAAAGATGCATGTTACATAATGTACAAAGGTAAAACAAATTGTGAGCTAACAGCAAAGTAATTTTGAGCTTTATCTTCCAACCTAAGCAGTTACGTGTTTTACATATGGATGTTTAAAAACCCTTACCGGTATTTCTGGTGAAATTGTGCTGGAGGCATCAGGCAATTCCTTAATTTTCTTTTCCAGAATGCTAATCATGATAGTCGCTAAAATTAACAATAACAGCAGCACGATTAGAAGCATGATAAGTGTGCTATTGTATTTGCATCTGATGTAATTGTTTAACTGGATAAAGTGTGACTTTGGTCTAAACGATCTCCTTCTACTACAAGAAACAAAAACAAATTAAATGGACAAAACAAATTTTCATGGCAATTTAAATTGTATCGTAAAATAAGGTTTCAAATATTTTCAATTTACTGAACGTTTTGTTACAGAAAATGAAAGAGAAAGGAGACAAATGGTGTTGTATTTTCAAAATTGACTGTTTTCGGAAAATATATAGCCAGAATTTTCATACAATGGGTAATTTGGAGATATATTCAGGGCAATTCAACAGGTCAACTGGGCTAAATTTTGTCATTTACTGACAGTTTAAGATGAATTTTGTTTTTTTATCTTTCCAAACGTGTGATACGTTCTCCTTTCTCTAAACTCTTAGCTAGGGATTGTAGCATTAAGTCTTTTTCAGTTTCCTTTATTTATCATTCAAAAGCGATATATCTGAATGAAACAGCTATCACACAAATAAAATAAAATAGGATAGATATACAACCCTGACATTACAGGTGTAAAAATTTTGTGACTGAAGTCAAAGTCTACAGACGCTGACATAGAACAGTTTATTGTATTTCTGATTAAATCAGAAACGGTATTCTTCTAATTAAAGAACATGTTCAACTTACACGTTATTCCAATGTCTTTAATGTCTCTTTTTGTCATGCCACTAATGAACTTCATCTTGTCATATCCGTGTCTAACAAACTTTTCATGAACATCACCCTGAAATGATCGGAGATTGATACAATATTGACAGTTTGGAAGTATTTTGATATAAATTTTTATGATCATCATCTTGTTTGTTTGTTTTGGTTTTAACGCCATTTTTCAACAGTATTTCAGTTATGTAATGGAGGGCAGTTAACCTAACCAGTGAACCCTGAACTTAAGCAATAGGGAAAGGGACCCACAATTAACACAAAACACTCCAAATCTGAATAAGCCGCCTGACCGAGATGCACGTTTGCAAAATGGGGCATGTGGCGGCCCAAGTGACAGTAATTCTCATCACTAGGAAGTCGGGGGAATAACCCAAGACTCAGAAATTGACCATAACAATAATTCCCGTATAAATAGTGATAATTCTTGTGAAACAGACTATAGTTTTATTGATCAATCCAATAACTGTGACGACCTATGCTCTGTTCTCAAATTATGTACGCTGAATGTATGTGGGCTAAAGCGCAAAGTGCTTTATCCAGAATTTATCTCTTTCATAAAAAACTATGACATTGTTGGTGTTGTCGAAACCAAAATTGATGAAAATGATATTATTTCTGTTGATGGATATGAGTATGTAAATATGCCAAGAAAACAAAAGTATAATCGAAAATCAGGAGGCATAGGCGTTTTTATCAAATCTGAGATTTTTCACTGTGTAGAGCTGCTAAGCAGTCAAACTGAATATTATGCACTTTGGATAAATTTGAAAAATCTCAAAAGTAAACAAGAAGTTTTGCTTGGCATAGTGTACATACCGCCATTGCATTCAAGATTTTATAATGCAGATGATTTTGAAACTTTTGAAAATAAAGTAGCTGCCTATTGTAGTATATATGAATATGTATATGTTTCTGGGGACTTTAATGCACAAACGTCTAATTTAACTGATTTTACGGAAAAAGATGATTTCTTAGCAGATTACTTTGATATGGATTTAGAAACATTAAGCTTTTTTGACCAAAAGTCGCAGATGGAAAGTTTAAACATCCCAATCAAGAGAGTATCTCAAGATAAAAAGAAAAATAATCATGGGTTTAAATTAATTGACATGGTAAAAAACCTAAATTTTATAATAGTAAATGGTAGAGTGTATCAAGATAAAATAGGAAAAATGACCTTCAGAAATATATCTGTCTTGGATTATTTGATATGCACTTTGCAAGGTTATCAGCTTATAACACACTTTGAAATATTAGAAGTAGATAATCTTTTTCAGATGGACACTCAGGCTGTATTATTGATTTTGAACTGAATGTAAATGAACTGAGAAGGTACCAGGAAAATGTAACATTTTCAGGTAAACCTAAATGGCAACAAAATAAGCATGATGAATTCCAATGTAATATTGAAACCAGTGAAATAAACTCATTGATTGATATATTAGAGAGTCAAAATATCAGTCAGAGTAAAATGAATGATATTGCTACTTCTTTATCCAATATATATATAAACAGTGCTGATAAAACTTTTACATTTAAAAAAATATACAAAAATATCTCAAATGGTAAACATAAACCATGGTACGGCCCAGATTGTAAAAAAGCTAAAAAGGCCTATAACAAAGGAGAAAAGAAGTTTAATAGATACCCATCTGAATATAACAGATTGTCTTATAAAATCTGCAGTAAAAACTATAAAGTTACCATGAACAAATAATAAACAAATACAACAAAGAAAATGAAAATAAGCTTAGAAACTATGCAAAGAAAACAACCAAAAGATTATTGGAAAATAATAAATAAAATTAACCATAATAAAAAAGAAAAGCTACCAAGCTTAGAAACATTACATGACTTTTTTAAAGATGTCAATAATAATCCAAACCATGACCAAGATGATCTAGATGATCTTGATGATATAGATCTGACAAACAATGACCAAATATTAAATCCTCAGATAACTATATGCGAAATTGAAAAGGTCATTTGTTCGCTTAAAAGTAATAAATCTAGTGGCATAGACAATATATTGAATGAATACATTAAATACTCCAAGGAAAAAATGTTACCCCTATATTTCATTCTGTTTAATAAAATATTTGATACTGGTATTATACCCTCAAAATGGTCGGAAGGTGTTATTATACCTATATATAAAAACAAAGGTGACCCCTTAAAGCCTGAAAATTAACGCCCGATAACCTTACTCAGTTGTGTAAGCAAATTGTTTACCTCAATTTTAAATGAAAGGCTAGGAAAATTTCTTGAATACAATCTGTTACTGTCTGAAAACCAGGCAGGGTTCAGAAAATTTTATTCTACCACTGACCATGTTTTTACATTAAATTCACTTATAGAAATATTAAGACATTACAAGAAAAAGGTATACTGTATCTTCATTGATTTTGCTCAGGCGTTCGATTCATTATGGAGAGTAGGCTTATGGAAGAAAGTTATGGACTATAACATAAATGGTAAATTTTTCCAAGTACTAAAAAATATGTATTCAAATATTAAATCATGTGTCTCTTTAAACAATGCAAAATCTGCATTCTTCTCATGTAATTGCGGAGTGCGTCAGGGTGAAAATCTTTCCCCTGCATTATTCAGTCTTTTCTTAAATGATTTAGAACATCAAAAGGCCATACTGGCATCAAATTCAATGATATAGAACAACAAGTAGACCCCTTTCTGAGAATACTTCTTTTACTTTATGCTGATGATACAGTCTTAATTGGTAATGACCCTTTAAAACTGCAACAAACTCTTAATGACTTTGTTGATTACTGCCAAACTTGGAAACTGAACATAAATATCAATAAGACTAAAGTCATCATATTTGGGTCTAGAAATGATATAAATTATTCTTTTACAATAAATGGAACGCCAATAGAGACAGTAACTTCCTACAAGTATCTTGGTGTAATGTTCTCTAAAAGTGGAAGTTTTTTGAATGCCAGAAAACACCTGGTCCAACAAGCAAAAAAGGCAATGAACCTCCTTTACAGAAGAATTAACAACTTATCCCTTATACCACTTGACCTAATTTTCAAATTATTTGATCATACTGTTAGGCCAATTTTACTTTTTTCATCAGAAATTTGGGGTTATGAAATAGTATATCATTGAGAAAGTTCACACTGAATTGATAAGGAAAGTCTCAAATTTAAGACGGTAAACTCCATTATATATGTTGTATGCTGAATTTGGCCGACACCCACTCAATATCCTTATTAAATGTAGGATGATAAATTACTGGAATAATTTGATTACAGGGAAACAAACAAAATTGGCATATCAAATGTATACATACATGTTAAATTTACCAAACTTTGAATCAAAGTGGATTAATTACATAAAAAGTATACTAACTGAAATTGGTAGGACTGATTTATGGCAAAATAAAGAAAATATTCAGTGTAAAACCCTAAAAAATGCTGTGAAGCAAATACTCCTTGATCAAAATTATCAAAATTGGCACTCATCCCTTCAGAATTCTACAAAAGGATTAAATTATTCAATTTTTAAGAGTTCTATCTCACTAGAAGGTTAGATATTAAATCTAAACAAAACTGAATGGAATTCTCTGTTGAAATTTAGAACTGGTAACCACTTTTTCCCCTGTGAAACTGGGAGATGGATACAAAGACCGAATAATGAGAGGAACTGCTCTCTTTGTACCACACTAGATGTTGGTGATGAATATCATTATTTACTTAAATGCCCTTACTTTGATTATTCTAGAAAATTGTATGTAAAACCATATTATTATAGAAGACCAAATATTCTCAAATTTAAGGAGCTCTTGTCCACAGAGTCAAACAAGAAATTGCGTTCCATTTCTAAATTTATGAAAATGTTAATCGAAACTGTTAAAACTTGAAATAGCTATACTTTTACTTAAATTTTGCTGCTGTCAAACCTTGCTACATCTGTTTACAATACTATTTTCATATGCATGCCATTGTATGTTTATGAGCAAACATATTTTACTTACAAAGTGAAAAATACTGTACTGTATATGTATATATGTTTGTATATGTAGAGCTCTATATGCATGTTTGTTTGTATATGTGTATATAAGGATATGTGCACATAAGGATGTGTATGTGCGAAGTTAATATCATCTTTCCCCCTCCCCCCTTTTTTTTTAAACACAACAATTATCAGTTTACAAAAATATGCAAAAGTTACTGTCATATTAATTGTCAACCAATGGCATTCTACACGTAGTCACAGTAGTGTACGCAAGTGCACATGTTTGAGCATTATTTAGAATCTATCCCAAACTTATTAATCTATATTTATATAAAAGCTTACCTTGAAAACATAATTGCCGAAATTAGCACAGTACAGTTACTGAAGATAATCCGATAAGAATACAAATAACACATAACAGGTCACCCACGTTTTGCACAAATTGAAACTGACACAGTTTATTTCTAGACAGAAGATTTTAGCAATGTTTTAATGTCAACTGTCGATACACATTCACTTCTAGTCTCTTTCAAAAATGTAAAATCAATATTTACAACGAGAAGTAGTAATGTCCCCACAAAGATACCCCCTTTTTTCTTTCTTTCTTTTTTTTCATTCTTTTATTTTCTGTAATGACAAGTGTATTTTTTTATTGTTGTTGTTGTTGTTGTTTTCTTTTTGTTTCATGTTCACGATATTTTGTCACGTGATCCGATTTGTAAAGTTGGAATTGCTTTGTATACTCATATACCTTTATGTATGGTATGAGTTTAATAAAGTGCTTGTTCTGTTCTGTTCAGTGTTCCTGGATTCTGTACCAGTACAAACCTGTTCACCGCAAGTAACTGTCAACTTTCCCATATGAATGAGAGATGGAGGACAGTTGATTTCAGATACACAATGTCTTTTATCAAAAAATAAGCCCCGCCCGGGGATCGAACCCACAACCTCGCGATAAGTAGATATGCGCTCTCCCAATTGAGAGGAGATACTAAGTCCTATGTAGGAGATATTAAGTCCTTCGTATGACTTAGTAACTCCTACGCAGGAGATAGTAAGTCCTACGTAGGAGATACTATGTCCTATGTAGGAGATACTAAATCCTACGTATGAGATACTAAGTCCTACGTAGGAGATACTAAGTCCTACGTAGGAGATTCTTATTCCTACGTAGGAGATACGTAGTCCTACGTAAGACATAGTAAGTCGTACGTAAAACAAATTTAAATCTCTCTGCTGGCACCAGAACGCTGTCATAGTTCTACGATGTGAAAAATATGATTATTAAGTTCAGAGGTTAACAAAGGTTTAGTAGTCCCGGATAGAATTTTTAAGAATCAAGAAATGTGATATTTTTATATAAAAAGTCATGGAACGTGTACATTGTCACGAACTGCTCATATCATGTATCGTATATCACGCATCCTTTGTGCGTTCATGCGTTTTTAATCATGCGCTTTGCTTGCGCATATCAATCGTATAGCATGCGCTTCGTGTGACAACCATATCTTTCCGACTACTGTATCAGCAAAACACATTGATGTTTCAATAAATCTAATTTTTCTAAAAACAAATTGGCCATCTTGAATTTTAGGCGTATTTTCAACATTTATTATTATTATTATTATTATTATTATTATATACCATATTTATATTACACTCTTTTCATATACAAATACGTTCAAAGGTGCTTTACATAAAAGCATCTATATAATGTTCAATAAAAATGGTAATTGAACTAATATAAAATGAAATTAAAATAACATTACGGTAATAAGATACATAGCGTTTAAAAGTAAAGGTAAGAAGATATCCTATACTTTTAAGAGACAGAATTGACCAGCATGCATCATGATGCCTGTGAAATACATCACAGCATGCAAACCGTTCCGGATGATTGGATCAATCCCCACCTAAACGGTCCGGAGAACATCCATAAAAACACTGTCTATACTATTCTGTCACACCAGAGTTCTTGATTAGAGTTCTTGATTGGCCGGCAAAGTACCTACATTATTCTACCAGATAATTAGTGAGATTATTTCCAAGAGAATTGTATGAAATAATGCATCTTTAGCATATAATACTGTATTATATATAAAGAAGTAATAAATATGATAACATTAAATCATTCTGCAATATTTCTAACATGAATTTTCACTAAAGTAATATTTTGTTTGAAAGTCTTACAGCTATCTTGAATTCCAGCTGCCGGAATAAAACATGAAGTTTGGTTATATCTGAAGAAGCTTTCGTGTGTACGGGCCCTCCGTAAGGATTTTAATTTACCCAACATACAAAACTTTTTCACCTATATAAGAATACAGTTCGGCAACAAATGGAGGTTTTAAATGAGGTCGTAGAAATTTAGCGGTGTGCCGTAACCATGGAAACGGCTACAGAAGCTGGTAATCGCGGAAACTAAAAATCTTTCTTTTGTCATATTTCAAAAAGTGATGGTATTAGAAACTTGATTTTTTCAAATTTTTATTAAGTTATAAATACCTATTGTTTGCAGTGATTTTATTTTAAATATCTTATTAAATTTCTTAATTGTCGTCAGCACGTGCAATTTTAGTTATTAGCACGTGCGTTCAGTTGTGAACCAACAAGGTAACTCTTTTAATTAGAAAATATTTTCTGGACTTAATTACATCTATGGCTAATTTTTGGCTTGAAAATTTTGTATAATACGCATGCAATTAAAACTCTAAAAAATTTGATACGTCAGTTTAACACCATTTAATATATTAATGAAGCGGATTGCATGCCATATACGTTATTCCTTCGCTTTCTTTTTCAATACACATGGACATTGAAGTTAGGGAATAACTCGTTGAATCTCGGCTTAGAATATTTAACATATATAATATGAAAAAAAAATGTTTATCAAATTATTTGTTGGAAAACATGTGAATAAATTATAGTGTTTTTTATTGTTGTTTTTTGTTACCTGTCAGTATTGTATAGATACGCTTAACATATAATGCATGCATAAAATTGTTCTCATTTTGGTTGATATTTTTACTATTGCTGTTACGAATTATTTCATACTTCTATCACTTTAATAATAAATCACATTACCGGACTTCTCTCCATAATTTAGCGGTACAATAATGGGAGTAAACTAGGCCTATATTAAAGACTTCCAGTGTGTGAAGAACGGTTCTACCAAAGTGATGCTAATGTACATGTTTATATGGAAACCTGGTGCGCCATGTTATTTGTCAATTGCTAAATATCAGATAACAATGCTAAATGCCAAACACCCTATGCAAAATGTTTTGAAAACGAAATGACATTTATTAAGTACTATGGAAGGCTATGGAAATCCGGTGTGCAATGCTAATTGCCCAAATGCTAAATGACAATCTGTTATTGCAAAATGCTATTTGCTATATGCTGAATGTTAAATATTGCCTGTGATATGGTACATTTGTAATTGTCAAAAAATCAATGATAATTGCTAATTGCAAATACGAAACAAAAATGCCAAATGCGTATTGCTAAGTACTTATTCAGATAAAGAGCTGAATATATCAGTGTATAAATGCTTCCTGTAAATAGTCATTGGCCTTTGTAACATTACATTGTCTCTACTAAAAATATCTTTTAACATTTTAGAGTGAAAAGTTTCGATCATGTCATCTCATACATGTAACCCTCAGAACATGTTATTGCTTCAAATCAGGCTGATAGAACTTCATATGTTTTTACGTGATTAAAAGTAACAGTCATTAGTGTAAGGGATACAGATTATTAACTCACAAAGTTAAAGCATTTGACGAGTAGCATTTGTCATTTGGCAATAATTATTGGCATTTAGCACAAAGGATATGGCATATGGCATTTGATATGTATTGAAGGCCGGTGCGCCATGAATATAGCCAAATGTTAAATGACAATTATTTAATACAAAATGCAAATAACTTAATGCTAAACTCCTTAATACTGAATGTTAAATGCCAAAAACTGAATGCAAAATACCAAATACTTTATATAAAATGCAACATACCAAATGCGATATGCCTATGGAAGGTCAATGCGCAATGGTAACTGCAAAAATGTTAATGCAAAATGAAAAATGCTATTTACGAACTGCTTAACTTCAAATATTGGCTTTCGAACGGTAAATGTCAATGATAAATGCTTTTGTTAAAACAATAAATGTCAAAATGCTCATTGCTAAGTTTCCATTGAAATAAAGAGCTGAATATATCAGTTATATAATCATTGCCCTTCGTTACATATCTTTTTCTCTGTTACATATCTTAGTTTATTATATAATAAACATTTTTAAAATGTTTCGGTTCCATGTCCCTGTAACATCTGCAACGTTATTGCTTTAAATAAGACAGGCAACACCTTTTTTTCAGATGAGTAAAAGTTACATTCATTAGTTGAAGAGATAAAGATCACAAAGATTGATAAGTTGAAAATTACCATTTATCATTTGTCAAAAAGAATTTGTTTTTATCTTCTTCTCGTTTGCAACTACGTTGTCGGACCAGTAGCCTTGATGAAACTTGTGGTTTGCCGCAGATCCTCAATGCCTCCATACAGTTTCTGGTGCATTGAGGTATTTATCAGCCAAGTCGCAGCTCGCTCATGGTCATGCCTTTTTACATCTCCGAAGTGTATGCTCCGCAGTCTGATCTTCCTCACCACATGAACAAGATGGCGATGGTGCCAGTCTGTATTTCTTGTACATGTGAGCATTGAGTTTGTTGTGCTCCGAGCGAAGCCTGACCAACATCACTTGTTCAAGGAGATGAAAAGCAAATTTCTCTATCCTTGGTCTCGTTAGTGCCTAGATGATGGTGACTTTCTTCTTGTAACTCACAGGTTTTGTTGATTGTTCAGACTGAGCTTCTAGCTTAGCCAGTTTGTCTGCCTCTTCATTGCCTGCTAGTCCACAATGGATGTAATCCGCTGAAGTGCTACTTTGCAATTTATACTCATGCTCTGCATTCTCCTGGCTAGTGCGAAGCTTTATTGTTGATCAGAACTTTTATAACAGGCAGTGCATATGTGAGAAAGACGACTGAGGAGCTTTCTTCTGCCGAGTCTTCAACCATTCAGACGGCCTTCAAGAGTGCTTCAGTCTCTGCCTTGTAATTACTGCAATGTTTTCCTGTGGCTGCATGTAGACTTTTTATGACATTTAGCATTTGTATATGGCATATAGTATTTTGTATGTAGCATTAAGTATGTGACATTAATATTAAGCTATTGACATTTAGCATTAACAACTTCTTATTTAGCATTTGGCAGTTAGCATAGCGCGTCGGTCCCCACTAACTTCATTTTGTTTTTCAATTTGCCAATAAACTGTAAAGTGCTTTGTACATAAAATAAGTAGAAATATGCGACTTATTGAAGCAACGTAGCCGGAATGAAAATGTATAAAGATAACATTTGCTGACCATCCTTTTGCAAACTGTCACTTTAACATATGTATTTTTTCTTCGTAACCGCATGCAGCGGATATATATTGATACCACAAGTGTGCATGAAAGAAATACAGACATGCTCTTCAAAAACATCGTATTTTCCTTTTATTTTTCCATCCGGTCTATATACAAAATATATAGTACTTGATAACATACCAATGGTCATGATATCTCCGAAAAGTGTATTGCATAATACGAGATTTCAACAGGGTAACAATAAGTGACCCACCCCAAAAATAAGAAATACGCAAAACATTATTATTATTTCGCAAATTTCATCGTACATTCTTTCTACATCACTTTGGTAGAACCGCTCTACACACACTGGAAGCCTTTACTCTGGGCCTCGTTTACTCCCATAATGGTTCCGCTGATTTATGAAGAAAAGTCCGGTAATATGATTAATTATTAAAACAACAGAAGTATCAAATCTAAAATATTTGATTTCGTAACAGTAATAGTAAAAATATCAACGAAAAAGGGAATAATTTTATGCATGCATTATAATATGTTAAGCGTATCTATACAATACTGATAGCTAACAAAAGACAATGTCACAAAAACAATTTATCCACATGTTTTCCAACAATTAATTAAATAAACTTTGTTGTTTTTTTTTTCATATAATATCTATTAAATACTCCAAGCCGATATTTAACACATTATTAATAAAATTCATTGTCCATATGTATAGAAAAGGGAAGCGAATTAATAGCCTATATTGCATTCATCCGCTGCATTAATATATAAAATGATGTTAAACTGACGTATCAAAATTATTAGAATTTTAATTGCATGCGTATTATATAATATTTTTAAGCCAAAAATCAGCAATTGTTGTATTTAAGTCGAGAAAATATTTTCTGATTAAAAAAGGCACATTGTTGCTTCACAACTGAATGCACGTGCTTATTACTAAAATTGTACATGCTGGCGACAATTAAGAAATTAAATAAGATATTTAGAATATGATCACTGCAAACAATAGGTATTCATAACTTAATGAAAATTTTAAAAAGTCAAGTTTCTAATACTACTACCTTTTGAAATATGACACAAGAAAGTTTTTTGAGTTTCCGTGATTACCTGCTTCTGTAGCCGTTTCCATGGTTACGGCACACCGCTAGATTTCTACGACCGATCTTAAAAGTCAATTCTTACTTTATTTAATTGTTTTATCATAGTAAAAAAGTTTTGTATGATGGGTAAATTAAGTGTGGCATATATTTTTAAAGATTCCTCGTATATTAAAGGTAAGGTACGAAACAAACACAGATCAAGGTGATTTGCTTGTATAATTGCTTAAAAGAATCTTTGCAATAATACCCGTATTTTACGTCTATTCAATTTCGAGATTACATCTCATTTTGAAATTGCTATAGAGTATACCATTTTAAGAAATATTGAAAGTTGACATCCGGAGGAAATGTTATTCAAACACTAAATAAGAAACATTTTTATAATATCTTTTTTTTTCGCCCTAAAAAATTCTCTTTTGCCAATTATCACTTTGTCGAATTCACTAGCTGAAAAGAAAGTGTCTTGAAAACAAAAAAGAAAAATTCATAGATATAACGTCATAATTATTCAAGATAAAGATGTGTTTGTCGTATTTATCCCCTCCAGTCATTTAATGTCGGTGTAATGCCATAAGCAGTTGTGTTTCACTTCTGTCATCACAATAATAATGGCATATTTGTCCATAGCATTTAACTTTAGATCTTTATGGCATTTCTTTAGTGTGTTCCAAATAAATAAGGCAAGTATAGGTTATAACACGAAACAAGAAAAAAAAAACTAAAACGGATAGAATTTATCGGAAAATCTTTGAATAAAAATACTAAATTTTAATAATTTTATATATGATTTTTTTAGCCACATACACTGATTAAAGTACCGCCATTATAAAGTTTTTGTGCTCATTTTCTTTTACGCATGTGTGTCAAGTACTATGAAATTAGTTTCTGTAAAGTTAAAGTTATACTCTTAATGGTTTAAAAATAAGACATCGTGTGTGTCGCGCAAATCTATAGAAAATAAATATTTCTTTAATTATCAATGAAAAAACATGATAGCCCTATCTTTGTTTATCGTAAGTTTAATGTGGGTTTTTTTTGTGTGTGCAAATAATCGTGTTCACTCATTTACTTGTTCTAAGTTTGTTTCGATAAAAAAATAAAGCTTTCATATAAACTTGTACAAAATGTTGCTTCCCCTAACAGGTAAGAGTAGTTCGGTATATACAGCATTTGATAGAAGAAACTTTATAGCATACGGGATTCGTGAGTGAAGTGTTTTGCATGTAAAATGTACTATTTGAAACTTTAAATGATAAGGTTCGTACCATGTCGGTCTGCACATCACGTTGCACCCAGTTTTTAATTTCTTGCTCCGTTTCGTCTTTAGGATCAGAATCAGTTTGGTCGTTCTGCTCTGAAGACAAAGATCATGACTGAATAAAAATGAATCGGTCTTCTGCTACATATTTTGTGTAATTTCAAGAGGATATGGGCGGTTGTTGTTCAACTTATATTTTAACACATTATATATATATATATATAAACAAATTGACCACAGCAACTTTCTCTTATAGATACATGTATTTTGATTCGAAAAAGTTAAAGCTTTAAGCTCATAAATAAGTGATTCGAAGCTTTGTAGTTTCTCTCGGAAAAAAATAAAAATTAGCATAATAATATAGCGATCAACACGGTTATAACAAAAAACATAGCCATGGCTGAAAATAAACATTAGCATAATAATATAGCGATCAACACGGTTTTAACAAAAAACATAGCCTCATTAGAAAAAAAGAAAAAACATTCGAAAACATATAGAATGTACAGGTCCGTCTCAAAATGCAACCACAGCGATTTGTTTCATAATTTTCCGCAGTTTCCAATTTGATTTTAGAGCACACAAGAAGTACATTTCATTTTTGACAATGTATCATATATGTGGCAGACTTTTGATTCTATCCACTGTATGTTAAGAAATTGACCTTCTAAAATAGTCCAATGTCCGATAAGATGTATAACTTTATACGCAAAGTTGATAGTATACCAGCTACTATAGCAATATTTATTGGAAACAGACCCAAGACATTTTTGTACACAAGGTGTCCATAGAAATCCTTCTAATATTTTCTGTACATCATTCAAAGTTTTTTTAAGGTAGTTCTGCACGTTCTTGTCATTTTTTTCAACAATCTGATTTAACTTTTTTATAGACTTAGAAGAATCGGAATATAAAAACAATGGGTTGTGTGTTTGCTGTGGTGGTGACAGGATACAACATTGCACGTTGGGATTGTAATGTAGATTGTTGCAGTCTGGGCAGTTTTGACCTTGCTATGACCTTGACCTTTGACCCTAGTGCATGCACTTTGCACATTGGCCCATCACCACCTACCTACACTCCAAGTTTCAAGTCAATGCCTTGAATGGTTAATAAGTTATGCTCCGTGCAAACAATATGACTGACAGTTTTGACCTTTTAGCTCTACATGCCAAGGTAAAAGTCAATATCTTTAATAGTTATAACGTTATGCTTTGGACACCAATTACGACGGACAAATGGACTAAGACACATGCGCCATCACATAATCACTATATGGTGAAACAAAATGTATAGGTTCGTGAGCTTGATTACTAGGATATAGATACTGAGATATTTTCCTAGAATTAAAAATACTCCCATATTTCAAGCTGATTTAAGACATTATTTGGAATTATTTAACGTCTCAGTTATTTTTGATATCATATTTTGTTTGTTTGTTTTAGGCTTAACGCCGTTTTTCAACAGCATTTCAGCTTTGTAATGGTGGGCATGCAGTTAACATAAACGGTGTTCCTGGACTCTGTACCAATACAAACTTGTTCTCCACAAGTTACTGCCAACTTCCTCACATGAATGAAGGTGGGGGACGAATGATTTCAGACAAAAAGTCTTTTATCAAATCGTCAAGGAGAACATACGTCCAGCCTGGGGATCGAACTCACGACCCAGTAATCCGTAGAACTGCGCTCTGATATATGTTATATTAAGAAAGATAGCAACGTTGTTATTTTAATATATTTAATCACTGGTTGCCGTCAATTCATGAAATGATTTTGGCTTCCCTTTGCCGGGCCTAGGCTTTACACTATCTTTTACAGATAAATGATGTTACGCTATCACTTCCGGTGTTCAAATGTGCAGAAGTAGCTTACGTTCATTCGTTGGCAATTCGAGAGTTAGAATTGAATTTAAACGAGACACCAGTCTAAATTCTCGCAAAAAGAATCACCCTAAACGATCTTTAGCTTCTCGTGATTATTGTGAACTTTCGTACGTGGCACAACCGCCAATGCTCATATATTCTTCCTAAGTTGAACAACAAAAAACATAGCCTCATTAGAAAAAAAGAAAAAACATTCGAAATCAGATTGCACGAATAATCATACTGAATTCCGTTGTTTGCTTTTTTTTTTTTTTTTTTTTTTGTTGTTTTTTTCCGCAGTATTTTGTTGATGAACTTCATAAATTTCCGTAACATTGTTTCCTTATTACAGAAAAATAACACAATAGTTCCCAGAGAAACTACAAAGCTTCGAATCACTTATTTATGAGCTTAAAGCTTTAAATTTTTCGAATCAAAGTATATGTATCAATTTGTTTGACAGTCATTGTGAAATATTTGATAGCCTTCAATGGGAATTTCTCCCTTGGCAAGTACTAGTATTATGAATATTTGAAAACACACTTGTACAGAGATTGTCCGTTTGACAATAACCTTACTGTCCTTAACATCGAACAATATAAAGCAAGTTAAGCCCGCCCGGTTAGCTCAGTAGGTACAGCGTTGGTCTACGGATCTCGTGGTCGTGATTTCGATCCTCGGGCAGGGCGTATGTTCTCCGTGACTATTTGATAAAGGACATTGTGTCTGAAATCATTAGTCCTCCACCTCTGATTCATGTGGGGAAGTTGGCAGTTACTTGCGGAGAACAGGTTTGTACTGGTACAGAATCCAGGAACACTGGTTAGGTTAACTGCCCGCCGTTACATGACTGAAATACTGTTGAAAAACGGCGTTAAATCTAAAACAAACAAACAAATAATTCTGACATGTTACTGCGTGACAGTTTATACATTAATTTATATATATTAATGTTTATAATACGACACCTACCATCGCCAGACTGTCTTTGAATGCTATGGCTGAAAATAAAAATTAGCATAATAATATAGCGATCAACACGGTTATAACAGTTACCAATTTACTACTCGTATCACATTTTCTTCTATAATGTACGCATAATTAATTTTCTAGTCAATTAGCTTTTATATTGTTTCCACATTTCAGACAAACACAAAATCTACACATATTTACATTTATTTGACATAAGCTAATTCATTATAAGCGTAAATTTATATAAGGCTAAACTAAGTATGGTGTCAGACTTGTTATTACAAACACATTTTATTTTGTTGTGACATCTATTCAATCTATACAATCATCCAAAAAGCTAGCTCTTCTAGTCCATCGGACTGAAGCGTTTGAGTATCAGACTAGAGCAGTCGCCATTTACTCGAATACCTACTCATATATACTGTACGTACAAAAGCCAGCTGTTAAATGTCTCAGTATAACACAAAGTCAAACATGCTTTTTAACTTAAGTAGACAGTGAAGTTCGTTAATACAAGACTGAAATCCGTTCGTAGTCATTAATTATGAAGTTCGTTAATACAAGACTGAAATCCGTTCGTAGTCAATAATTATGAAGTTTGTTAATACAAGACTGAAATCCGTTCGTAGTCAATAATTATGTCTTACATAACGTTTAAAAAAGTTGCGCCGTTTAGAAAGGTCAACAAAAAATTACATTTCCTTCCTAGATGTGTTTTCATCTTCGTCTACTTTTCCAACAGAAGATGCCGACCCCAAGTCGTTTTCTTCGTCCGTTCCTGTCTTTCCAGTTTTCCATGGACAACAACTAAAATTTGAACAAAAATTCATTTCAAACATGCTTTTGAGAATATTGGATAAAACAACAACAACTCCATCCAGAATCCTAAATATGGTATTAACATATGACTTCTTTTAAAATTAAATACTAGTACTTACTTGATGTTTAGAAAATATGTTTACACAACATTGTAATTTGCCAAAACATTATCGCTGAAACTTATTTGTTGACCGTTAGCTGTGTGTGACTTGGGACTAAATATTCGTTAGTTTTCAATGGAAAAAAAAAACAGAATATTCACGATAATTTAAGCACTATTGGAAATGATATGCTATAAATACATGGTATGCAGAAACAAATGAAACGCTGATAGAGATACATAAAATTATTCCAATTATTCCATGACTGGCGTCTAACGTAGCGTTTACGCTAATAATAATAATTATATATAGAGAAAGAATTCAATCAGTCGGCTGGTTCCATCTAGGTCCCTGCCCGGACATAGAATAATGAAGGGCACCTGAGGCCTTATTCTACCATAAAAGCTGGAATCTCGCCATATGACCATTATTTGGGTCGATATGACGTTACACCAAATTTAGAACAAAGTCAGTCTAGTATAGTATGATCATATTTTGTCTTTACGAGTTTTCCTCGGAGCATGACATCATACTCAAATAAAAAATTATGTCCTTGTGATCAACGACACTACAGTATTTTTTCTAAGAGACACATATGTATCAGTTTCATTAACTGATGTCTCAAAACTTACAAAAACGTAGAATATAAATGTATACAGACTAAAGGAGGAAGTGATTGATATTTTCACTTGATTTCTAAAACATACAACATACTCTTTTAAAAGCATGTGACGACTCATGGAAACGGGAAGAAAACATTTCCTTAAGTTGTCCATGTTTATTTTATTGAGTGTAGATAATTATAAGGGCAATATACAAAATATGTAATAATGTTGCAAAATACGTATTACATCAGGAGTCTAAACTGTCCAAAGTAAAGTAAAAGTCAGGGTAAAGCTTTCACATATTCTTGTATTATTTTTGTGATACTAGAATTTAGCTTTGCAGTCCAAAACTACACGATAAAATTCCATTTTTGAAAAAGTATTAGAAGGTATTTTTGTTATTCTAAATATAATATTATCAGCTCTGTAGAATACTAACTTATAAATGAGTTTTGCACATACTTTTATAACATATCAGCATTAAAGTCTAGGCAGAAAAAGAATTACATATATAACATATTTACATATATTACATATATATCGTACTTTTATTCGATATTTCAACAATTTCCATCAAGTGACACGTTTTACTGTAATTTTCTACATATTCATTAGGTACCCAACCTTGTATTGTAATATATCCTTTTACTGTAATATTGATGACGTATAGTTTCAGTAATTTATTGTTCTTTGAGAAGGAACACTTAGATTCGGTAAGTCAAACTTGAGTGAACAACTGATCTCGAAAGCTGTTGTCATTACAAGCTGGCCAATCAAACTCCGTGACCTTAGCAATAACGTCTAACATTAAAATTATTCTTCCCTAATTGAGGCGACTCTCTGACTGAACGCGCTCTGCGGATTACACATTACTAAACCCGAGGCTGGAAAAGATGTGTTGTTGAAACAGGCCAAACATCTCATTTGTCACAAAGGTTAAAATATGTCGTTACCTTCGAATGCATGTTTAATATGTGATAATAAACCCCACTGCGACCCTCTCATTATGTGCCCGGATTTCACATTCACGAGATTTAGGACAGATACTACTAAATTACAGCCGTGAATTACTTGATCAATGACCACTAAGTTTGTTGTGTGCGAGGTCGTAACCTGTTAGCGCATCAATTCACTAGTACATTAGGATTCTACCATATATCTAGCACAAAAATGACTTACCGGCTTTGAAGGGGTGAAGAAGTCAGGCAAAAAGTAACTGATTAAAATCAAACACTTCCGTGAAATATCCATTTTACATATTAGTTAAAAATCAAGTTCCGGAAAATGTCCACTATTCACTTTTAATGTCCCCTGATGTCATAGTCTGCTATCATCTCTATAAACTTCTCAAAATACTTTACCAGTAACACATGGACATTTTTTGGACTGAGTTTAAATCGGGTCAATGTGTACAGCCAGTGTTTCTTAATTGCCGTATTTACTCAACTGAAAGTGGTAACGGATTTACTTTGTTGTTGGATTTAACAATTTATGTTAGCGTACATACTGTGAAAATAGCGGACTTGACATTTTTCAGGCAATAGAAAACAAGATAGATCTTTTTCAAAAATTTAGTGTTGTCTTTTTTTGTATTTTGGTGCAGAAATAAACGCCCCCTTGTTGCAAAATGTATCATCTCCTCCCCGGGGCGCTTAAACGGGTGATACGGAATGTCAATAAGGTAAAATGGTCTTGTCATTGCGTCCTATACTAGTGTTCCACATATTTAAAACAGACATTGCAACCAAAATTTTACAAGATGATCATTATATAGATGTGCCCTAGAAGGAACTTTTGCTATGCTTTAACTTGTAAAAATATAGATAGTTCATACCTGCAAGATATGAACACATGTTTAATAGTTTCAAAAAATGAAACGTCTACCGTTGTATCTGCATGTGTCTGAAGTTCCCTAGTACCTGTAAGAAAAATGGTAAGTTTAAACATTTACTCAGCACAAGACATGATAAGGACATAGCAATATTTATAATTATGCAAAAACACAGAACTTTAAGCTTATTTGTAATTTATGAGAGGCTCCAATGCAGTTAAGTTACGTAAAGTATTCATGTAGACGATTATATTGTTTTGTCGTAATCCTAAAGTTATTGCAATAATGAGTCGGTTGTCGGTTCGCAAATATTTATCTTAAGATTTATATTCTATTTCAGGTTGTATCACATAATTTGGAGCTCATTTGTCCGTTTGCAATTTTTAGAACCCGCACAATAGAAATTACTGAAACAGAAAAGTAGAAAGCGTTTTCTTTATAAAACATACCCCAAGATTTATCCGTAATATTGCAAAGGCTGTAAATAGGCAATATCAAAAATCCTGCGGGAAGACAAAGTAGATACCAAAGACCATGGAAAAGGTAAAGCAACTCCTTGGTATGCATTAATCCAGTAAGCAACAACATACCGACAACAAAACTTAAATATAAGGTTACTGTCGAAATTCGGATGTCTTTGCTGATTACTAAAATTAAACAAGAAGAGTATTTAATGATAAACGACCCCTGTCTAAAAATTGCATTTCTAGAACTAATTTCTGCCTTTGAATATTATTATTATTATTATATTGAATATTACACATTCTTATATGGAACAGATATTAATATCTGGACAATTGTATGACCCATCTGAAAATATTTATGATGTAAAGTAAAACAAGAGTGTCACAAATATTAAATAAGACCTACATATTAAGTAAAGGCTGAAAAATAAACAATATAAGATTAAAATTATGTTCAAAAGAATAACTAAAACTGTAATATGAAATAGTTTCGTACAGTTTGGGGCAGCCTCTGGCGAATTAATGAAATCCATTGTAATTTGTACTGCTATGCCTACTACAACAGGCGCCATCACGACGGCGTACAAAAATGTCAAACTCTTTGCCACCTGTTGCAAGGTAATATCACAGAATAATACAAAATAACGAGTCAATCGGTTCAAATAACTAACACATGTAAACATGAGCAATATTTTGCAATACTGAGTCAATCAGTCAACACATTAAAAGATGTTAAAAAAAAAATGAACTCCAGACGAGCAAAGCTTTCAGCTAATAAAGTACTTATTAACTATGCTACGTGCTTAATTTTATAACTTTAATAATTTCTTCTTATGAAGCTAATATTGGCAATAGAACATAATCATAATGTCTTATTGTTCTTGATCTGTCAGAAGTTCTTAACCCTTAATGTGCCATGTCTTGTCAGCCCTTCGTTCCTTAGTATTCTCTGTTCCAACTACAAATAATTGTGCATCAGTCTTTTCGCTATATTTTTCATCTATTTTATTTATGTAAGATCGTTCTGAACGGAACAGCATAAAATACCAGGAGGGGAAGGGATGCTGACTTGCCTTTCATTTATGCATGCACGAAGTACAACGGACCATGCATAATTTAGAGTTTCAATTTTTACTCTAGGGATATTAAGTATAGAACGTCTCAGATGGCACTACATGGTAGCCAAGTAGACCCCGCAGTCAACACCCCTAAACCAGTTCTCCACCCCAACAGCCTCCAACCATCAACGACCCAAAACATGTCCTCTTACCAGCCCCATACCTGAAACAAAACCAGCCTTAAACCACACAGCCAGCCCAAGACCACACAACAAACCTCCAGCCTCCCACTAAAGCCCCCAAACACAACCAACTTAACCAGCTCTCTCTCGAAACAAGCGCCAATGCATCCCCATAACCGATCGCCCTTATCAAACCCTGAGGTCCCTAAAGCACTATCCCTCGCCATTCCAGCCTCAGCAGACCCAACCAGCTCCGAACCCTCCCCACCCACTACAACCAGCCCCGAATCCCCAACCTGTCAGCCTTACTCCAATCATTTCACATGCTCCTCAACCTGCATGTACCAAACAAGTCATTTAAGAAGCACCCATGCTTACCCCTACCAGCTTCTAAAATCAGCTTCACCCACCAACCAGTCCCCTCCCGAAACAAGCTCCCAATCCCTTCTTAAATTATGTCATCCAATCAAGCAGCCCCCAACCTCCAAACAAGCCTCTCAACCAGGCCCAGCTCCTCTGGTCCCCGGCACCCCATGAAACAAGCCCACAACTCCTCATTAGACCAGCACCGAATTCCAGACTCTAACCCAAAACCAACATTCATCCCCTTCACCTATAAGCCCATTTTACCACTCCATTTACAAGCACCCCTTCCCCTTCCCCGATGCACAAAGCAAATTATTGTGTAACAAGTGTACATAATCTAATCAAAGCATATATCACAATTATGAAATGTCAGCTGATGTGTCCCATAGTTAGTAGAGAATACAAGCGCTCCCTGGTTTAAAAATGAAAAATTAACATTATGCTTGGTTTAGTGATCTTTCCTGCTTGTTCACACTTCTAGTGTTCAGTCAGTCATATATTTCATAACATTTGTTAATATGAATTTATTATTGTTTACTTGAACAACAAAATATGTCAAAACGGCAGAAGCAAAAAGCTGTTGTAGAAAGGATTAGATGGATGGTATGCCAAATACAGTACATAGAATAAAAAGGTACGAAAAATAGACAGGACATGGCAAATTTTAAGTTAAAAACTGAAGACAAACAACTGACCACAAACAAGTGAAAAAGATAACATTTCGGCTACAAAATAAAGAAGATAGCATAATGTGTAAACAGTTTATTTGCTAAAAGGTAGCACTGTCGAACATGGAGCTCATTACATTATTTCGCCCGCCCTCTTACCTCAGTAGGGAGAGCGTTGGTCTACGGATCGATCGCGAGTTCGATCCCCGAGTGGGCCGTATGTTCTCCGTGACGATTAGATGAAAGACATTGTGTCTGAAATCATTCGTCCTCCACCTCTGATTCATGTGGGGAAGTTGGCAGTTATTTGCGGAGAACAGGTTTGTACTGGTACAGAATCCAGGAACACTGGTTAGGTTAACTGCCCGCCGTTACATGACTGAAAAACTGTTGAAAAATGCGTTAAACCCAAAACAAACAAACAACAGCAGAGAGATTTAAGTTTTTTACGAACGACTTACTATCTCCTACGTAGGACTACGTATCTCCTACGTAGGAATAAGAATCTCCTACGTAGGACTAAATATCTCCTACGTAAGACTTAGTATCTCCTACGTAGAACTTAGTATCTCCTATGTAGGACATAGTATCTCCTACGTAGGACATTGTAGGACTTAATATCTCCTACATAGGACTTAGTGTCTCCTCTAAATATGGAGAGCGCAGATCTACTTATCGCAAGGTTGTGGGTTCGATCCCCGGGCGGGGCTTAATTTTTGATAAAAGACGTGTATCTCAAATCAACTGTCCTCCACCTCTTATTTATATTGGGAAGTTGGCAGTTACTTGCGGTGAACAGGTTTGTACTGGTACAGAATCCAGGAACACTGGTTAGGTTAACAGCCCTCCGTTACATGACTGAAAGACTGTTGAAAAATGGCGTTAAACCCAAACAAACAAACAACTATTACATTATTTCAAACATAGCATGGATCTCCTTGTAAGACAAACCTAGAAGTATAAATACGATCAAGCGTAATATTAGTTTGGCAGCGATTGTCTTCCATATCAATGGTTAACTGTCCATTGAACATCTAGTATTTTAACAATGTAAGGATATTTTTTCTAAGTGACAGGTATAATAATAATTTGTGTATAGAGGGAGTCTGGTACAAAAATCTATATAACGGACTAAACAGAAAATACAAAGGATTACACCGAAAACATTTCAACTGTAAGTCGATGTAACTCATCAGTCTAATTGAGACTTAATTAAACTATCCTTACTTTTATCTGCGTTTCCTGTGAAGAAAATAGACAAACAGTGCCAAAGCCAAACGACACAATGACCTGGACAATAATTGTTGGTTTTGTGCTCCAGTCCCAACCGTAATTTAAGCCTCCTTTATTCAAAATAAGAAGAGAAAGAAGTTTTCTAAAATAATTTTGTTTGGTAAACTCATGCATGTTATTGGCAAATTCATATTTACTTTCGCAGATCTTATTCATGCTTTGGCAGGAAAGCCAACGTCTAGCATATATATATATGAATTAACTTTCAGAAGTAAACTGTTATATACATTTATATAATAACAACTCAGTGAACGGATGAAGATAAAGAGACATGCAATAGAAGTAAGACAAACATTCGTTTTGGCTAGGATTGAAAATCGCGTATACTTCATTTTGTATTGGTGGTCATTTGTTTCAAAATCGAACCAAGTCTGGCAATTTTATAGTCTGTAACGATTTTACGACAACGCATAGTTACACAAAAGTATATTAGCCAACCACGACGTTCCTGCATGCGACACATCGATATTATGGTGGTAGTTTGTGTCAGGTTATTTAGAAATACCTATGCGCAACAAAGTTATCATCCCAAACTTAAATACGCTCACATACACGGACTGTGGCACCATTTAAGTCCCTTGCTGTAATCATGGGACCGCATTTAAGTGTATCTATATGACACAAAAGGTATCGTCGAAAAAAAAACCTCATAAGGTTGGTCGGTTAAATTGAAGCATACTCATTTTAAGCCTTAAGGATGAGAATCAGGCATTGAGAAACAAAACTCATACAACACCAAACCATAGAAAGAAAGAGTTGTTTGACATGAAAATTGAACAGCATATAAAACATGTATATTACTTTACGAAACTAGTGTCAGTATACTGATAAAAAACATTGAATTCCGGAAAAGGACTGCCTAAAGGGGCTCCACTTCCGGACAGTTAAACGCCTTTAAAAACTCACCATTTTTAAAGAATAGTTACACATGTTCGTTTTGATGCATTTACAATAGCGTGTGAGTCATGAAATTTCGCATAACAAGGTGGAACACAGTTTTCAACAATTGTTTATCTTTATTTCTTTACAAATGGTATTCATTTTCAAAGGGCGACAACTTTTTTGGAATACTTTAGGTACAAATGGCATTCATTTTCAAAGGGAGACAACTTTTTTCGATTATTTTAAGTAATCGTCGAGAAAAAGTTGTTTCCCTTTGAAAATAAATGCCATTTGTAAAGAAATAAAAGTAAACAATTGCTGAAAACTGCGTTCCACCTTGTTATGTGAAATTTCACCACTCGCACACTATTGCAAAAGCATCAAAATGAACATGTGTAACAGTTCTTTGAAAATGGTGAGTTTTTAAAGGCGTTTGACTGTCCGGAAGTGGGGCCCCTATATGCAGTCCTTTTCTGGAAGTCAATGTTTATATCAGTATACTGACACTTGTTTCATAAAGTAATATTTATGTTTTACATGCTGTTCAATTTTCATGTCAAACAAATCTTTCTTTCCTTGGTTTTCGCAATGTTTGATTTTTGTTCCTCAATGCCTTCTTCGTAACCTTAAATTAAATGTATCTCGGTTTCATGCAATGTTTACAACACACGTAATAAAACAAAGACATAATCATGGCTAATCGTGGCTAAATACCGTTGATATGAGTGTTTAGCTGTCGGATTATTTTGGCATTGCACATTTATTCTAACTTAAGTAAAAACTATAAAAGACAGTTTTCAAACCATACGTCTAGTACAAAACAAAGTGAGACGTTTAAGGTCATCGAACTAACACGGTATCATTGAGCTAGGGAGATATAAGTCTTGTACGTTTGCGATCCATGCATAAACAAGTAACAGACAACAAAAAACTCTTTAACGTAATTTGTACAAGCAACTCTAGGTCTTCGTAAAATTTTATGTTCCAACTAATTTCAAATGATTATCCTTGCATACAAAAGCTTAGACAGAAATCTGACAACGAACGAAGATGTTTGACCTTTTGATATAACGTTGAGCTTTGAGACACGAAGAGGACTGACTACAAAAATATGATTTTGACGTATAGATATAATCGTGACATTTATAAAATTAAAGCCATAATGTCTTTTACAGAACCGTAAATTAATTATGTGAAAAGATCGTTTGGAAGCATAAACGCAACCAAGCAACATAATAGCATACCCGGTTTGATAAAGTCTGTTCATATCATGAGAGGTAATAAATATGCAATACTCCACACGCCCTCTAGCACCGGCTTGAGCGGAATTCTATTATAGTAATATGAAAAGCAGAATTTTGTTTTAGTAAAAATGAAGGTAATCCATGATACCAAAGTTCCCGAAAATATAACACACCGATTTCAAGTATGAGGAGGTAGACGTTTTACAGCCGCCAAACGACAATTTAGGACTGCTGTAGTAATTAATAAAATATGTGACAACCACCATTCACAAATAATTAAACATGAAATTCCTTTTTGTATATATTTCAGTTCAAACAAGAAATATCTTTAAAAATGATGGTCGGCGAATTGTAATAAGGAAAGAAGTTTATGAATTTTTCATCTAACATTCATCTTTCATCTAACATTTTTCAAATTGCAAAACTAAACAACGCACTTTAACAACTTAAATGGTTCTCTTTTAATTTTTCGCAAAGGTTTCGTGGGGTTGCAATTTTGTTTCGCTTATCCTTAGACGAATAATTACAGCAGTAGTTTGATGAAGATCCATGAAGCGGTTCATGAGAAGAGGTCATTAAACGTGTTTATATTTTTTAGCTAAATTGGTCCCTATCCCCATTTGTAACAAAATAGCAGGAGACCTTACAATATTGTTACACGTCGAGTTTGATAAAAATCCATTACATTTTAGTAGTTAATGCAAAGAAAGGCATATCTACTTTTAGCTATAGTGGTCCCTAATAGGGCCCAAGTTCCTATATAAATAAATTTGGAAGAGGACCTTATAATGATGCTCCAGACCAAGTATGACAAAGATCCACCAAGCTATTCATGAGACGCTGTATAAAGGCATTTCTAGTTTTAGCTCTAGCAGCCCCTAAAAGGGGTTAAATGTCCCAGCTAAACAAAGTTGGCTGCGGGCCTAATAAAGATGCTACAAATCAAGTTTGATTAGAATACATGAGAAAAAAATCAATTAAAGGATTTTTTTATTTATTATTTTTATTTATTTCTAAAATAGGCCAACTGATCCCGCTTTAACAAATGCATATTCGCTATTCATGAATCTTTGGACAATGACGTCACACCTATAAAAAAGTGAAGGTCAAGCAAAACACAACTGTAATTATTTCAATATTTCTGTTTCATAAGCAAAGTTTGACCGTAGTCATATCACATAGATAAACTGTATATAGCGTACCTTCATTTCAGTGTAATGAGATTCAGTCATTATATAGCATATATATAATAAAACAGATTTCAACTGAGTTCAATATTTGCATACCATACTAAAGAAAAATATTCATATATAATAAATCAGTTAAAAAATTTATAACAAATATATCAAAGCAAACAAGTACTCATTTTAATATGCAATCTGAATAAGTCACAAAAGCAAGAAACCTTTTCATATACAGACGACAATTGTAACAAGGAAAATCTTTTAAAAAATACTTCTCTACATAAAAGACTCTTATCACACCCTTATTCATGTGATACGCAGACCGTATTCAGCTCTTTCTTTAATTTGATATATGTTGGTATTTGAACAGGTTTTTATCATATTTATTAAACTTACTTATCATTTTGAGATATATCAATATTCTTGCTAAATATACTGAGCCAAAGTTAGCTTTAAAACTGTGAACAGCGTCGTTTAGGATAAACGCTTTGTCTACATTTCACTCAGCGTAGCACAATCAACAGAGTGAAAGAAATTGACACTCTCGTCCAATCAGGCAGAGTGTTGCATAAATCTTCCATTTTGATAAATTATCTATAATGCGTTATCAAGTAGTTTGATTTGCAAACTGAAGTCACGTGGCATAGGTAACGAAAACGAATTTAGACGGCGTCGCCGAAAAATAATCAGGATCGTTATAGACCAGGGTAGTCAATTTAACATTTACTTTTAGCGCCAGTCGGTTCTTTGTCACTTGATGTACAATCAATCATGGACAACATCAAAGTAAAGTTGTTATAGGTATAGAATGATTTTTGAATAATAAAAAGTACATGCAAAAGTCAAAGAAAGGGTAAATCTAATACAATACAAAAACCAGGTTTATATGTCGTCATTTCGTAAAATAATTTAATAATAATGTTTTCTTTCTTGTTTTATAATTGGTATTTTAATATGTACACAAGAATGAAGTTATCATCCTTCATCTATTTAAAGAGACATGTATAAATTTTCACAACATTATTTGGTATGCTCAATAGTTCAGCCCTATTATTTTGTGGTTCGGAGGTGAAAGGTTCAGGTCATAGTAACAGAAAATGTTTGAGAACGCTCGGAGATATGGTCATAAAATTTAATAGCGTGATTAAAATGGTTAGTAGATGACCCTTGTTATTTTTGGCGGTCATGGGATAAAGGTCTAGATGACAGCATGAAGGAAACTAAACATTACATACCTACTTGCCCCCGACAGGCAACCATGTGGAGGGGGCGTATTTAGTTTAGAAACAGCTCGCAAAAATGAATCAATTTCTCACCGTTCTTATTAAGATTTTCTGTACAGGGGAAAAAGGATACATTCTCCTGCATGCGTGTTATTTGACCAGTTAAGTAGCCACAGTAGTACTAGAACTCAATCAATGACATAGAAGGTAATCCTACTTTGCATTTATCTATACACCTATATGGTGCAAGTTAAAAGGAACAATTAAGTAACTTTTAGGTTGAAAACTTAGTGATAAGTCATTTCACTTTAATGTCAAGTTTCATGGTAAATACTAAAGAGATTGTTCTTGTTGTTATATATGGTGTGTGTTATGGTATCTAAATTTCAGCTTAAATAGTGGATCTGAATTTATTCTATAAAACATTTTCTAATGTTATACAGTATGCATTTTGCATTGAAACAGTTCTTCCGAAATACAAAATGTAATCCAGTTTTAATTGGGAATTAAATATCTATCATTGGCTTGATAAGTAGGACTATTTGCAAGAGCGGCTATATGGAAATTAAACAAGAAGTCCAAAAAATCTTCAAAATGATCAAATCAAATTTTATGTATTATAATCGGTCTTAAATGTTATCTTTAAGCAACCAACGTTATTTTTTTAATGTTTTTATAATTAAATTTTTTAGACATTACCTATAGTGACTGTCATATGATATACTAAAAGAGGGTCAACCGCTAGAAATATTTTCAGACGGATTTATAACTGGCAAGTTTTGTAACGACTCAACCTGTGATAATTCTTGTGAAATTATGAATTCTCACTATTGTTCATTGTGAAGATTCTACATAGTCTTGTAGGCATAACGTGTCCGTTTACAAACATTGAGTCGACATAATAAAGCAGTGCTTGTAAAAATTATCGTCTAGTAAACATTTATTTTTGTATAATCCTATCAAATTCTGACCCGTGTCTTTATAGTCGGATTTTTTTTTTATATAATAATTTTAGCACAGACACTTGGGTCCATGACCACCACAACCACCACAACCACATACCCCTCTATGCCCACCATTTGATAGCCAGTATCTTTTAGCATTTTGAAACTGAACATAAGTAGGGAGCATAGACCATATTTTGTTACAAATTCGGTATGTTTAAACATGCACTTATATAATCAATTCTCTTGATATTACTAGATAGGAAAGTATTTTGACACTAGGAACACTCCTTTGCGCTCTGTACTCGTTTTATTTCACGCATGACCTGGGTTCCAGAATTAATATATATAGAGTTTCATAGTAAACTGCACTCGTGTAGTAATTATTCGGCTCAATAAACTTCAAAGCTTTTCAATTTTGGGATGCGGCTTCACCGGCTTATGACATGTTTAAACCCTCTCTGAATGCTAAATGGTATACACTTTCACATATGAAGAACCTCCAATTACCGACGAGTTATGTAAGAATTTCATATATTTCAATGATGCAAGGACAACGACGTCACTATTTAACATCATACTGATGATCAATGGGATTTTTAAGATTTTAAATACTTAACTTAGTCTATCATTTTTTCCGATATATAACTCGTATTTTTCACCAACTATACCTTTGAATTTATAAATACAGTTAATGTTAAACGGCAGTTTAACAACTGAATTCTATTGGACGAGCACACATCGGACGGTTAGAAATTTAGGTTATAACTGCCATGTTCGTGTCCAACTAAATAAAGAACTGTACTCAACACTTTTAAATGACCTCTTTATCTTATACTTAAATAAAAACTAAACTGTCGGAAAAACAAATATTCACATATTTTAATGGACGTATTATACGTTCGTATTCTTCTCTTATAATACTTATGTTAATGATAGATTTGAAGGTTTTCGCATGCATGAATACCTACAATAATGTAATTCTTATTTATCTATTTCATATAAGATTTTTCAAATCTAATGAGTAGCTCTCAGCACGGAAAAAATTAAAAACAACTTTTCATCAACCTTTGATTAAATTGTAATAGTTCCGAACAGAACAAAACTGATATTTATTTCCGACTTGTACGTAGAATATTTACATATACATACAAAGGGGGGGGTCCCAGTTAGGTGTCTGCGCAAAATGTTTTTTGATTTTATTTATACTTTGTGGTAATATACCTACATGTATTAAGTTTCATTAACAAGTATTGTTGTTACTAGTTTTGACTTACTTTTATAGATATTCACATTTAAAGTGGGTGGGGTAATCTGACATGTGACCAGCCAGGAACACAATTTCTGTTATTTTTTTAAAAATGGTTCTAACTTTTTACCTGAAACTTTCATGATAAAATAACTATGCAATGGACATTCACACAACATGTTGCATTTTAAATTGTACTGAATACTTTTTTCATTACAGAGCCACAAAGTGGTCTAATCAAATTTACTGATTTTCAATGGACGAACTTTACCAAAAAGCTAAAACATTTTTCATTAGTTGAGATATTAAGGTGTTATTTTCAGCAGATATTGTAAACTAAATAAACATTAAAATGACAGTATATCAGTATACTCTGATTAATATTGGAAGAGTGGTACACTCTCAAACTGGGAAAAAGTGGGTGGGGTAAATAAATATTCGAAGCAACACTACAAAATTGTGCAGTTGTTAAGAAATGGCCTCAGATTGTAGTGTTGCTTCGAATATTTATTTACCCCACCCACTTTTTCCCAGTTTGAGAGTGTACCACTCTACCAATATTAATCAGAATATACTGATATACTGTCATTTTAATGTTTATTTAGTTTACAATATCTGCTGAAAATAACACCTTAATATCTCAACTAATGAAAAATGTTTTAGCTTTTTGGTAAATTTCGTCCATTGAAAATCAGTAAATTTGATTAGACCACTTTGTAGCTCTGTGATTAGAAAAGTATTCAGTACAATTTAAAATGCAACATGTTGTGTGAATGTCCATTGCATAGTTATTTTATCATGAAAGTTTCAGGTAAAAAGTTAGAACTATTTTTAGAAGAATAACAGAAATTGTGTTCCTGGCTGGTCACATGTCAGATTACCCCACCCACTTTAAATGTGAATATCTATAGAACTAAGTAAAAACTGGTAACAATAACACTTGTTAATGAAACTTAATACATGTAGGTATATTACCACAAAATATTAATAAAATCAAAAAACATTTTGCGCAGACACCTAACTGGGACCCCCACTTTATACAAACAACGTGACAAAGTAACGATGATATATTACTAAAATATGACAAATAATGAAGATAAACATACAATATATTAATCGAACGAGCATATCTTGAGAGGATGAATCGCCGGTTTTCTACCAAATGTGAACAGGCTCTAACCTTTCTGTTATGTGAAAAAAGCGCGGTCCTTCTTAAAAGTGTGAAGTATTTGCGTTGTTTTCCTAAAAGGGCAAGGAATGCCTGTCAATAAGTTAATTTTATATGAAAGCCATCCTCACGCCTTTCATAACACTGAAATAATTTTTGAAATCGGACCGCTATTGAACAAGGCAGTCTGAAAGACAGCTATATCCCCAGCCGCTGTTATGGATAGTGAAAGGGTTGATGGTACTGGGTGGAACCATTAAACATTCGAGGTGTGACCTTGACCTTAAATTGGCAGGCGTGAATTTTGAATTCTGCACATTGTCTTGATAAGGGGAATATTACAGCCAAATCATATCAAAATCCTTCAAGGAGTTTAGGAGATACAGAGCAGACATAAAACGGAAGGCTCAAAACTTTTACCTTCAGTTGTGACCTTGACCTTGAGCCATCATGGCTGATTCATAAGTTCTGCATATTGTCTTAATGAGGTGATCAATTGACAAAGTTTCATGATAATCCTTCAAGGGGTTTAGGAGATACAAAGCAGACACAAAATGAAAGGCTCAAACATTTGACCCCGAGCTGTGACCTTGACCTTTAATCGACATGGCTGACTCGTGAGTTCTGCACAACGTCGTGATGAGGCGATAATTTGACCCAAGTTTCTTGAAATTCCTTCAAGGAGTTTTGGAAATAAAGAGTGGGCACAAAATGGAAGGCGCAAACATTTTATCCTTAGTTGTGACCTTGACCTTGAGCCAACATGACTGACTCATAAGTTCTGCACATTGTCTTGATAAGGTGATTATTTGACCCAAGTTTCATGAAAGCCTTCAAAGGTGTTTAGGAGATACAGAGCGGACACAAAATGGAAGGCTCAAACATTTGACCTAGACTTGTGACCTTGATCTTGATCCGACATGGCTGACTCATAGGTTGCGCACATTGTCTTGATGAGGTGACCTTCTGACCCAAGTTTCATGACTATCCTTCAGGGGGTTTAGGAGATACAGAGCGGACACGAAATGTTACTGACGGAAGGACGGACGGACGTAAAGACAGACGGATGGACGGACGGACGGAAATCATTCCTATAACCCTCACTACTCGTGGCGTGGGATTAAAAAAAAATATGGCAGTTTCAAATTTAAGAAAATGGCTGATCACTGAGGCAGCCATTTTAGTGTGTTTATGACATCATTTACACACTGTTGAATTCTTTATTTAGCAAAACACCTTTTAAATAGTTTCATTTTATATGTTTCTTGAATGTAAGATGTAAAACATGGAAATTTCCTTCACTATGTCTGGAAAAAGTTATACAGTTCAAATATGTATCTAGAAATTAAATAAATCTGCCTTTTTGTTTTTTGTTGCCATAGAAACAAAATGGCCACCATTTTAATAAAATTTTCAACTGCTCATAACTTTCTCATTTTTGAGCCGATTTTGAAAATTCTTTTACTCCCTTAAATGAATTAAGAAATCCTAGCAGAAGAAAATAACACTAAAACTACATTGCCTTTCCCTTTAAATTTGTGAAATAAAAAGACTTCATTTGTGAAAAACGACATAATAATACAGATTCCAATATAAGCATATTCTTTGTATTTTTCAAATATTGTCTTAAGCATAACGCCTAGTTTGTATACGTAGTGGATGAACTGACAGTCTTAGTCTGTTAAGCTACAGTCACACATACGGATATGTCCTTGCGTTAAGGTAGGTGCGGATAGGATTGGTCTGTGTGGGGATAAGTACGGAGCAGTACGTCTTAGTACGGGAAAATGGTGAGAAACGGGGAACAAACCAAACAATACAGGACGCGAATAAGTACGGATAGGTACGGGGTACTACGTTGAATTACGTTTTACTGCGCCTGGCAACTTGCCCAGCGCGTGGACGGGTCTGCGGTGAACTGCGTTGAACTACGCTTAAGTACGGGCAGCCTCGGATAACAACGTTCAGCTATGGCAAGGTACGTTTCAGTACGGATAACTACGTTTTAGTACGTTTAACTACGGATGAATAAGTTTCATGTATAACAATTATCTATAACTCTATTTTGAAAATAATTGGAAAACCATAACATCATAATTGTCACTGTCAAATATGTATGCAAATCCATATTCGTTTAAAACCTTTTTGATATTTTGATACCCAGTTTAACTACCTTTTTTCAATCAATCAATACCTTTTCGTGCAATAGTCGTAATCAGTATTTTGTCAGAATTTCTGATGCGTGTCCTAAAAGCATCAAAGATTTAGAACCCTATCCTAGGGTTTAAATAATAATGTTTACAGTTGTGAAAATAATGTTTGCTTGTCAGTAAGATTTTCGTGGTTTGACTTAAAGCTTCCTGTGTATTTAAATGCAATAACAAGATAATAAAAGTCTTTCACAGTGTAAATGATATGGCCATCATCAATGTTCGGTTGGTGAAATTTGTTTGGGTTTATGAAAAAAAAAACATAACTTTTGTTTTGCTTGTATTCAGTCTTAAGCCCTAAATATCGCAATGTGTATATAAAAGATTCAAAATTTCTTGCGGTTCAACGGGTGGTTTTACTAAGATAGCTACATCATCTGCAAACAAGACTATATCATCGATTTGTAGCCCAAAGATAAAACTACCTTGTAAATGCTATTTTTTGGCATCGACGTACGGAGAAAATATCGTAATCAAACATCAGAATAACTGTTATATGCCGAAACACTAGACATTACTTTTGGTACATATCTCCAGCAATACGCAGGATTTTCCAATAAATATCAGATTAAGTTTTAACCATAATGCGCTTCGATATCCTTTCCGCAGCCTTAACGTAATAAAACGTATAGGCGTCTGATGGCCCTTTCACGCTTCCGTAGAATCAACATTCATTACACGAAATTCATTTTGAAACTATTTCTGAAATGTTTAGGTCTGCAGCTCTCAAATACGAAGATATCTAACATCCAAGGCATATACTGACACTTTTAGACAACATCAAAAAGGGCCTTTCGAACTACACCGGACTTTTGCATACATTGCTCCGGTTTATCGATAAAATTTTCTCCCTTGTTAACACCTGTCATACAATGATAGATAAGCGGACTCGCTTGCAAAACAAGCATTGAATCATATAGGGGAATTGCTTTTAAAGGTTTAAATCACCAATAATTATTTATTTGTCATAATTTTATAACCTATATTCCCAATTTGTATTTCTTTGTCCTTCATAAAAAAATATGAAAATATTTAAAGAGGAAATTGCTTCCTTTTAACTTTCAATTTCCTCACTATCGCTCATATAAAATATATAAGGATAGAAAATGGAATTGCTTGCGACTTTGCCCAATTTTAAGGGTTGATTTCTACATTTAATAATAAAATGCCAAACTTTTATAACCTTTATTCTGTATTTACATATTCCGATCTTTTAGACAATGTTATTTTGAAAAAGATACTTTGTTAGGAATTTGCTATTATCTTTCTGTCAAATTGCTAAAATCATTTCCTCAGTTTTTTCGGACTTAAAAAACCTACGGCCATTTTGTTGAATTGAAACCGTAGTGATTATAGCTTGAATAATGTTTTGTAATATGTTTATTTGAAATACAGTTTAAATTTTATATATCTGTGTTTGCTTGTATGGGAACTTGTCTTAAAATAGTTTTAAATATGGCATATAAAATCACTAAAATTCTTGTACAATGTATTTTTTAATGTTCTCCGCGTTACTGAGTATAGCGGAGAACGGTTGTCTTAACGTTACGGTTTACCAAAACAAGTTCGACTAGTTTTGTTTCCCTGCCAGTATACGGGATCTGTGGTCAGTTCTAACGAGTACTTCTTGGGGACTACTTCGAAGATGGAAGGATCTTCACGTTATGACGCTATGATTCAGGAGAAAGTTAAGTCAGCAGTAGTTTATCTGAAGGATGGAATGTTGGAGGTTATAGGAAAGATGTTTGAAAAGATAAGTGAACAATCTAATCAATTTCAGTTATCTAAGATTTCAAATTTAATGGTGTCAAGCGAGGCACCGAAATCCAAAAGAAAGAGTAATGAGGAGCAGTATAAACACAATGCCAAAGTCTACATAAAACTGGAAGAAGCAGAAAATTCTCTTTCTGCATCTTACGTATAAGATGCCAAATTAAAAATGAACGAAGATAAAATATATTATCATTTTTCAATAAATTTCTTACGTTTGACAGTAAATATTTTCAATTGTCGGAGGTGTATTGTTACGGATAAATATACACCTGATTAGCGAAGGTCAGTTATGTCATTATTGCACGAAGTCGGTAGATATAATCATATATGGACCAGTCGGGGTATTTTCAATAACAGGTTTAAAACAAAATCGTAGAGTGACAGTTTTACTACCTATAAATTTTAAATAGGTTCATCCTTATAACTACTGAGTTGATATGAAAAAAAAGTTTTTTTTTGATAAATAATAAATAAATACTAGTCCCCATGGCAACGTCATGTGACGTCATCCGGCCATTTTTTTTTCTTTTTCTATACTATATGCACTAAAACATTACTTGCCACTGGCGTATTTTTCAAGCCATTTTAATTGAGTAAATATAAATATGAAGTGTAAGCGCTACGCCAATAATGTCAAATTATAAATGTGACATCATTCAAATGTTTAGCAGGCATATTGTGTTGGTCATCGCTAGAAAGTCAGTGTTGAACGGAGTCATGAGATAACACTTTGTGTTTTGAATCGAAAATCAAGAAAAGAGACACTGCTATACTGCTAAAGGTTTAATGGACAATGCCCTGAAGAAAACAAAATTTTATTAGTGGAACGGGACGTTTAAAAGTGGTCAGGAGACTATCGCTGACGACTTGTGGGACAGACATTAAAAATAACGTTCAGTTACGTTTTATCTATTAAAGAGCTCCTTGATACGGCATCACAGTTCAGTGTCCCATTTCACCAAATACGACAGGAATATCATATGAACAATATTTATTTATTGGTAGGAAGGTGTATAAAATGCATTTAATTGCGATAAACATTGAACCAATGGTAATCATGAGTTGTATCGATTAATTGATAGTGATATGACAACGTCTTAATGACGTTGGGCCGCTTTTTAGAAAATGACGTTGCCTTGGAGACGATAAATAGATATTATGCATGTTCTGATATCTGTAATTTAAATATTTGCATTTATTATGTTTATATCTGTCATATTTTCAAATTTCAGCAAAATAGGACCAGAAATAAAGAAATGAGAGCACATTTCCGCGTATTTATTGAACAGCCCTCGTATATATGTTGACAGCGGATTTGTTTATTTGGTCACGTTATGAATTTGTTGAAAACATAGAAAAACAGAGAGTTTTCTAAAGTAAATGAATATATAATTTTCAGCCATGGAAAAGTTATTGCACAGGCAAAAGCTTATGCAGATGGCGGATTCTTCAGAGTTAGGATGGTGTGTGGTGCAAAAGTACGAGTCTAATCTCTGATGACGAAAAACGCATCTTGAAGGCTGAGGCTAGGGCAAGCAAAAAGGCTAAGGCAGAGAAATTTACATATGATTTAAAGGGAGTATATCACCATATAGATATTTTTCAAGAACATCGAACTTTTTTGGGCTTTGGTTGGACAAAAAAATGGCGAAAATAAATATTATGTGTTTAATTCGCTTCCTTTCGGCATAGCAACAGCGGGTCATATTTTCACAAAAATATTAAGAGTAGTTGTCACTTTCATAAGGTCTAAAGGGCACAACGTAGTTGTGGTTTTAGACGATGGTACTGGCCGACATCCATTTGATGATTTAGCAGTAAAATCTTGTGATTTGTTAGAAACACTTTACTCGAGTTTGGATTTTTACTCGCAGAGAATAAATGCTGTTGGCAGCCTACGCAAAAAGGTTACATGGCTCGGTCATGTTTTGGACTATGTACACAATAAGTTATTCAGAACAGAAAAAGAATATACAAATTAGAAAATGCTATTGAATCTATTTTATATCAAATAAAAATGGACAAATTTAATATGGTCCCTGTCAAAGTTGTGGCCTCAGTTGTAGGGCAAATAATTTCACCTCAAAATGTGATTGAACAGAAGGAAAGAATGAGAACTACAGAGATTTACAATTGTATTTTTCTCCGTGCTAGCTGGAATTCACCAATAAAAGTCAGTAAGAACGTAATAGCAGAATTGTTATTTCGGAAAAACAATGTAAGATATTTAAATTCTAAAGGAAAATATATTAAAGATTAAACAGACTATGATATCAGCGTCTTTCGTGACGCAAGTAGTCAAGGTTATGGTGGTTTCGTTGAATCATACCAAACAGGTGAAAAATGTACTTTAACTTGCACAGAAAGTGACTTAATTTTGATAAAACCGCAGTGGAAGCTGTGAAACTTGCATATGCTTAGTTAGATACAGGGTACCTACAGTCGGAAACAGATTATGTGAATACAAATCAAAAGGTAGGTTCGATGTTTTCATCATCTGGAACTGATAACGATATGGTGCCCCCGGAAGTGGACATAACTGATTTACCCCCGGAAGCGGGTCACGAAAGTTTACCTCCGGAAGTGGGCAAAAATGTTAAACCCTCGGAATACGGGTTAAAAAATGTAGTTCATGAAGTGAACGCATTTAGTCAAAAATTGACAAATTTACCTCCGGAAGTAGGTGCAGACAATGTTCTGTAAGAAGTTTCAAATATTTCTTTTCACGCTGAACATGGTTTAGCAGGTAAGCCACAAGAGGAAGGTAAAATGAAAAATGACACACCCACGGAAGAGGGTGAAATGGAAAAATATGCACAGTCAGGTAAACTGGAAAACACATAGTAATGTATTTCGTAAAGTCAAAGACTTAATGTCCAAAAGTACCAAGGTTGGCACAGAATTGCGTTGTAAACAAGATTATGTTTGTAATAATGTTGATGTTAATAATGATTAGCAAGTTAAAGGAGACTGGGAGGTAACAGAACAACAAAAACGTTCTACACTGAGAGCAGCTGAGGCAGTTCGCAGATGTTAATATTTTGCGAAATAAATCTATCAAGGTATTTTCAGATAACAAAAACGTTCAGACCGTTTTACAAAACGGAAGTAGAAAATTCGATATCCATAGCATCGCTTTAGACATTGACGAGAGGTGTGATAAACAAAATATAAAGTTGAGTCCGGAGTGGCTACCAAGGGGAGATAATTCATACGCAGATTATTGAAGTCGTTGCAAAGATAGCAATGATTGGTCTATATATGATATCATATTTCATAGAATAGACGCAAAGTGGGGTTACTCATACATTAAACAGGTTTTCGTCACATTTTGATAATCATTGTAAAAGGTTGAATTCCCGGTGATGGGTACCGGAAACTGAATGAGTTAATGCTTTTAACAACACTTGGAAATATGAATTGACCTT
>NW_026462632.1:0-81386 GCF_021730395.1 Mercenaria mercenaria
AATCTGGTTTGAAACTTTCACTTGCTCGTGCCCGGGAGAGAATCTCTGCACTCACCTGCGTCAGCAGATCTACGGCACAAAAGATTGTTACTGAGAAAGATGCCAGACAACAGAATGAGAAGACAAAGAATAACTTCTTCCTTAACCTAAAAGCTTTAGTATTCACTAGTGCTTTCGTTCAGAAAAAAAAATCTATGCTGCTGGTATTCAAATTATGTTTTTAAGTAGTCCTAGAAGAATTACTTGATACAATCAAAGACATTTTTCTGCTCTAAAAAGCGCATCATTTAAACAGTGTCAGTTTGTAGATTTCGAGATACTTTAATTTTCTTAGAGAAAATTTTACCACAGCTTTCCTCATCTTCACCTCCTGGACACTGTGGTACCCCATCACACAGAAATCGTAGTGGAATACAGAAACTATCCGCACATTTCACTGTGTTTAGAGGACATTCGAAGTTTTCTGTAATATATTGACAATTATTAAAAGAAAACAAGCAGAAGTTTTCTTTCACTAGCATTTGTAATTCAAATCCATAAATGCACTTCAATAAACTTTGTGCATCTTTGATGTTGCATTATATAAAAAGTATTTCGTGACAACTATCAGTTTGGTATTGTGTTTCCATGAGCTTTAGTTCCTTACAAACTATATTTTCTATTTCACTTGATCTAATTTTGTACGTTTGAGTCTGAAAATTATTTTCAGTGAACATTTTCTTAAGTATTGAAATTTAAATTAATTTCTCAAATGCTTTGGTTGAGTATAACAATGCCTTTAACCAGTAATTCAGATTTATACGGTTATCTATTGAATACAAGTGTAACATGATTTTGTTGATAGTAATGGACCCGTACTGATAGTCGGTAATTTCCGTGCAATGACGGATCCTCCAAATGCGATTTCATCATCTTTCGGCCATAACATTAAATTATTTTTCATAACAACGGGAGAATGCCGGAATCGCGTCCGTAGAATACGTAAACCAACAGAAATTGCCGATTTTCATTGCAGCTTGAATTTTTAAGAGAACGGGAGTTGCAGGTCAAATCGGCTAAGACAGCTATTTGAAATGTCTTCTATCAGGGTATCAGACATTCATATTTTCGGCACCCTATCGCATATAACAGTATCCTTACCACATTTGTACAAATGACTTCCATCTCTGCAACCAACAGGGAACCCAGTCTCGTCAATGTCATAGATGCATCGCAAATCGGCTGGAATGTGTTTTCCATTAATGTCACAAACGAAGTCATTGTCCTCTGCATTGTAATCTAGATTAGGGTAATGAAACAATAATTAATGTGAGAACTGTTTGCAGTTTATAAACGACAATGTCACTATCATTCTAATTTTTATTTTGGAGCTAATTCTTCTTCAATCATCTCTGGTAGCGAAACTTTTATGTACGAAATCAACAATTCACCCATCTCCTTTCAGATTGTAAAAAAAGTGCAAGCTCGAACTAAATGGTTTACTTAAAGTAACTTCTGTATGGTAAGCAATACTTGAATTCAACATTAGATGTGACATTTTTATAATTGCTTCCCTTTTACTTCTCATTTATAACATTGAAGGGCAACCTGACTGTGAAGCATGTTGAATTATTTTAAATCAAATGTTACTTTTTATTGTCGTCCCTTTCAATGCCTTGGATGTTTTGTTACAGTTTTGAATTACAACAAAGAAATTGTCTTCAATTTTAATAGCCTATTGTACCTTTATCAATAATTTTGCATTTTATCAAGTGTAGATTATAAATAAGTGTACGTTATAAAGTAATACGAAATTCATAAAAAAATACTAACACGTATATGGACAAATTAAGTAAGTTGGATAACGTTGAAAATATTTCAGGGTACAACATTAGTCGGGTAGTTGCAGTATATTAAACTGATAACGTTGTTGCCTCGTTAAGTACATACGAGCATTTCATATATTTCCGTTAAATGTATGTTTTGTAATATAGTATTTCTTCTCAATAAAAATCTAAATGCTTCAAAATTGTAACTTTTATCAATGTTACATCCATGTAGTAAATATATATTTCTTATATGTTGCTGTTTGTCATGCATTAGAGCACATTTCACTAGTGAACACTAAAATGCAAACTACTAAAAAGAGGCAAAGTCAGGAGAGAAAACTAAAACATTTGGTGCTCACAAGTTAAATAGAGCAATAAGATTTTCGTTTTACTTTATATATTTCCAGTGGTTTTAGCCAAATTTTACTAATTTTATCAGTAAAATGTCAAAATATCCCTTACTCAGAAAGAGTAAATTTGTTCTGTGCATCCTAAAATGCAAACATGATAGTATTTAAAAGAGAAGGTTCACTTTTGTCCAAAGCAGGCCTAAAAACTGAAAGTCTTTAAATGGAGTAAATTCCAAGTTTTATTTCACCAAGAACTATTGTTTTATTAATATGCACGCAGTATTTTACACTTCACTCATTATCAAGGAAAATATTTAACGTAAACGAATATACAATGTACTTTAAACATTACGGCTATGGGGAACCTTCGTTTTTTTTTCAACGGAATGTTTTAATTAACCTGAAGTGTTAAATAAAAGCACACAATCAAATCACCATAAAATTCTGCGGAAAAGCTGGACCTTTAGTCAAAATATTCTTGTATTCTTTGAGTGTGCTCATTACTAAACATACTTATGAATATAGCGGAAAATGCTCATTTTCTCAAATGTATTTGATTTCAGTAATATTCAGTAAAAAAAATAACTTTACTCCTAAAAGACTGAATTCACTATAATATAAGATAAATATTTTCACCGTATGGTAACTGTAACGGTAGCCGTGTGTTTGGATTTGTCCAATATGGCCGCTCAAAGCGAAAAACAATGGAACATCATGTAAGTTCTTTAAGATATTTAATACGTCTTGTTACGTTTCTTTACCAAATTCTGTTCAGTAACCCTGGTAATGTCCAAATAAGTAATCGCCGGACTGACATGGTGACATGGCGATCGGAATCGTACTTAGCATAAATGTATCATATATACTCATGGCAATTGTTCAATCTCGCATCAGATGTTCCCAAATTTCATTTTTATTATCTATAAAATCAAACATTTTGGTCTAAATGGATGTAAATATACTTTATGATAATTTCAAGTGTAAGTATGCATAAACTGTGACTTGTGCACAGCACCTTAGATTCAAAAGGACACAAAACGTGTAGTGTCGCGAAAATATGAATGTAACGGTTTGGATAACAAGTGTACGCCGGTTTGGATTACTTACTCTCTTTGGATGTTTGCGGTTTGGACTGACAGATTTAACTGCTAATTTTAAAATAAAGTTTGTTTCTAAGTAATGTTTCCATATTTTACAATGGTACATGTTCAAATATGTCTTCCGGCAAACCAAGCATGGCCTTCAAGAGTTTAATTTAGATTATTTAAAATGTATATGCTTATAAAATAGGTATGTATAATTTAAAGAAATACGCCCATATGTTGATCCATAATAATACCAATTTTACTTGTGTATTTAATCAAACTGATGTTACTGCTAACAATTTTGAAACACATACCCTTGCTGATGATCAGAACAATATGTAAAAACTGAGCAAATGATCAATGCGTGCTGAAGATTGCTTCAATTCGCTACACATTGACGCACATCTCACAGGTTATATTAGCTTTAGCACTTGCCAAAATGAACATCCTCGTGGAAGGCGTAGCTCCATGATCTGCTGGAAATACGTTAAGCGACAGGTTTAATATACTGTGTTAAACTTTACTATACTGAGCTAACACCTTATCACCTTCCCATGTGTATTTACAGGTTTATACCCCACTGGTGGTTTTGCTTATGGCAGTTTCAAAGCGACGCCCAGGTGTTTGTCTGTTTCTTTCTTTCTTTCTTTTGCATTACGTTTGTTTGTTTGTTTGTTTGTTTTGGGTTTAACGCCGTTTTTCAACAGTATTTCAGTCATGTAACGGCGGGCAGTTAACCTAACCAGTGTTCCTGGATTTTGTACCAGTACAAACCTGTTCTCCGCAAGTAACTGCCAACTTCCCCACATGAATCAGAGGTGGAGGACTAATGATTTCAGACACAATGTCGTTTATCAAATAGTCACGGAGAACATACGCCCCGCCCGAGGATCGAACTCACGACCCCGCGATCCGTAGACCAACGCTCTACCTACTGAGCTAAGCGGGTGGGCTCTTTTGCATTACGTATACGTTATAGTACGTCTATAATATTTTGAGTGTAGTTCAATAATGTACAAGTCTATGCAAACACTGCTGTATGCTTTCGTGTTTTTCCTTTTTATAATTTCTTTTCTCAAGCATAGCAGTGAAAACACCACTGGCAGAGAAATGGCCACGGAAAGCTATGGACAGCACTTTTCATTTTTGTAGGAAATGCAAACGCACAGAGCTTTTAAACTTTTAAAAGGAAATGATCACTTGCTTGTTTACTAATATACTGACTTTGGTTCTAATTTCACGACTGTTAATAAACATTTAGATTAAAAAGGGCAAATATCAAGTTTAATAGGGGCATTACAGATCGACCATTCAAATGCCATGTCACTAAAGAAAGCTAACTGAATGAATCCGTGACATAAACAAGTACAAAAGGACCAAACCATTTTGTGAAGACATATATTTTAGCCATAGAAATTTCCCCTAAAAAGATACCTGCTTACATACATGAACTTGACCATAACTTGCTAAGTCAAGTCAAAATAACAACATTTTACCCCAAAGAACAGAAAATTCTTGACGCCTGTGCACTGCATGTTGGATAATCAGAGTGAACATGTGTTTGAAGTTTTATTTTATTTTTAAAAGTGAGATGTGACTATGTGAGGTACCTGCTTACATATCAAAGCTACAGCAGTATTTGTTAGCACAAGGAAGCGGCATAACTCTGCAATTAAGTTAAAGTCAGATTTGCAGATCCTTACTTTGCATGTTTGATCATCACAGATAATTCATTCTAACTACTGATTATTGAGATACCTGCGTACGTACAAAAATAGTGAATCGGGAGAAGAGTCATACCTTTGTAAATAAGGAAACTAGAATTATGGAACATGTAATAATTACATTGAACAACTTAGTTTTAATAAATTCACACTAGTCATTACTGATATGATATCTTACAAATAGTTAACAAAGAGTACGCGGAAACCAATGAACGGATGCGTGCAATATAGCCCTTCGTTTTCTTCATAAACCATCTTGTGGAATAGTGAAAATAACTAATGTGTACAGGGGTGCTTTTAAGTGCGTGGGTGAATGGGCAAACAAACGTTTTTGTTCATTTTGTGCCTATTTTCTACGCATTTACTTTTTCCTCTTCTAAACAATCCATTGATAAATGCGATAATTAAATGGACATTTATTTTAAATGAATTTAAATCAAATGACCCTCGAGACGGTAGATGGAACACAGGGTTTAAAAACAAACGACTTGGATATCTAACCGGCCTGGTACTCAAATGTAATTACGCTGCTTCATTAAAACTCGTTAAACTACTTAAGGATATCTATTGATTCATTTTAAAAATGTTCTCGGAAATTAAACGTAACACATTTTTATGCACCGGTAACAAAAAATAAATACAGTAGGTACAGTGTTAATTTCGAATCGTTTGTACACAGTTCTTCCTTTCAGCTTAGATATTTATTTTTATGTACTTCAGATTATTTCTGTCCCTAGATCAATCCATACACAATCTTACTGCTGATATCCCAGAAATAAATGAAGAAGATAGATGTGGTTGTATCTGGTTTTATCAACTTTGATACCATTTTTTCATGCAGGAATGTGAATTAAGTTTCTGTCCAAACCAGTGCATATACTGAATGCAAACCTTTAACTGCTTTTCAATTACTTGTATCCAAACCGTTACATACTTGATACATATGATTGACTTGCGATTGGCATTTTTCGCAAAAATACCATGCTTTCAGTTCAGAGACAGATGACAAGATATGTGAAAATGTTTCTTCTTTCTTCTTAACTGAATTTTCTGATGATACAGTCAAAAAATCTTTGATAACATATCGTATAAAAGTTTCGTTTTCGCTTCTTGATTCCCATAATCTTCCCCTTTTTTCACTTAGTAATTAAAACTGGAATGATCTGATCTTTTTATATCGAATTACTAGAACCTTAGAATGAAAACTGAAAACATAATAAAATCTGTATGTAAAATACATGTATAAACGTAGAAAATATCAAAACTTTCGTGATGTTTATGACATTTTTTGCTCGGGAGAGGCCATATTCGACAGATCCAAACACACGGCTACCGGTGTAGTTACCATAAAGTATTTCTGGTAGCAAACAGTGTATATTTGTTTTTTTCAAATTATACCCAAAGTGAACATTTTCCAAATTTTGTGGGCCATATAACCTTGTTCCTTTTAAGGTTTTGTAGGAGACTATAATCTGTCTTTGATTGAAGTATATTATGTAATTTATTAGAATTAACTGTGTAATTATATATAGTTACCTGTTTGCGAATGGTCGAATCTATATTCGTTATTTACATCCTTAAATTTACTGATAAGAGATGATGCAATCCTTATTTTGCTTCTTTACCGAAGAAAAACCAAGATATTTATTATCATTTACATTGTTTACCAATGATAGAATTCATTATCATATTTACCTGGTCTATCGGTGAAAGACCCCATTACCATCACTTACTTTGTTTTTGATTTTTAAAGGACCCTATTATCACTATTTGATCTTGTTTACTAGAGAAAGACAGCAGTATTATCATTTTAATTACCTTGTTAATGGTGACAGATAATATATTCAGCATTTACCTTGTTTATATGTGATAGGCCCCATTATGATCACTTACCTTGTTTTCAAGTGCCAGATTCCACTAATAACTCCGTCATTATGTTTTACTGGTGACAGACTCCACCATCATCTTTTACTTTGTTTTACAAATGACAAACCTTATAATCATCGACAATTATTTCCCATGTTTACATTTGACAAATGTTGCAAGTATCTTTTACAGAAGGCAGGCCCTGAAACCTTCATTTTCCTTCTTAACAGTCATTAACAATATACACAGATAACATTCTCTGTATTCATATTCACGCAATAATGACAGACCCTGTAACCATCACCGTGCACATATCACATTTTAGAACTAAAATGACTACGGTTGATAATGTTTTTGTACTAAATGGATTGATAAGTCACTTTGTAAACTGAGGTAAACAGTTATTTTGTGCTTTTATCGATTTTTCTAAGGCATTTGATTACATAAGTCGTGACAATTTGTGGTTCAAATGATTAATATTGGACTGAGGGGTAACTGCTTGAATATTGTAAAGTCAATGTATGACAATGTTAAGTCTAGGATAAAGTAAATGGGGAAATTAAGTGAAAGTTTTGGATGTCAATTAGATGTTAGGCAAGGAGAATGTTTATCTCTCCTGCTTTTTTCGTTATTCTTAAATGATATAGAAGATATGTATATAGCAAATGGTATAGAAGGTATTGATGTTGACATGTTTAAAATGTTTCTTATATTGTATGCTGACGATATAGTATTGTTTGCAAATAACAAAGAGGAACTACAGCTAAGTTTAGATCTCCTATTTGATTATTGTAATAAATGGAAATTATCAGCAAATTCCAGTAAAACTAAAGTTATGATATTTAGAAAAGGAGGGCGCCTGTCAAATAATTTGAACTTTCATTACGACAATAATAATTTAGAAATAGTCAGTAGATTTGTTTATCTTGGCGTGGTTTTCACTACTGCTGGGGCATTTACTGAAGCACAAAAAACTTTAGCCGGTCAAGCGTTAAAAGCCATTTTCAAAATGAATAAATATTTATATAGGTTTACAAATATATCTGTTAAACATAAACTAGAACTATCTGACAAACTTATTTTACCTATTTGTAATTACAGTAGTGAAGTATGGAGCTTCCATAATGGAAAAACTTTAGACAGAGTTGTCTTACAATTTTATAAAAGATTGTTAGAGGTCAAGAAGGGCACACAAAATGATATTGTTTACGGGGAATTAGGTAGACTTCCATTACAAAATATAAGATTTCTAAATATATTAAAGTACTGGCTTAAGATATTGCATGCTGATGAAAACAAATATATTAAGAAGGTATATAACATGATGTATGAAGATATTATCTTGTACCCAAATACAAAAAAAAAATGGTGTTCTTTATTAAGAGAGTTATTGATATCTTTGGGCTTTCATGATGCATGGTTAATTCAGTTTGTTGGCGATGAGAAGATGTTTTTAAATTTAATAAAACAGAAAATTACCGATCAATTCACTCTACATTGGCAAGCTCGTTTAAATGAATCTTCGAGAGCTCTGTGTTACAGAAGTATTGCTGTGTTTAAATTTCAACCATACTTAGATATATTAAATGTAACAAAATGTCGTATAAATTTTTCACGTCTTCGATTATCTTCGCATAGACTTTGCATTTAAACTGGTAGATGGAACCAACCAAATAGTACCCCGGTCAATGAACGAAAATGTATAATCTGTAACTGTTTGGAAGATGAATATCACTTCGTTATTGAATGTGTTTCATATAATGATCTAAGTAAAAAGTTTATCCCAAGAGTATTTTGGAAAAGACCTAGTATGTATAAATTTGTACAACTTATAAACCCAGAAGATGCAAAATTGTAAAAAATCTCGCATGTTACATCGAAAAAGCTTTTCAAATAAGAGGTAGCTTACTATATTTACCATAGTGAATACATGTAGATAGTATTTTTATCATACAATTATTTCAAAAGTAATAAATGCCATCTTTGTATTTGTTGGGAATTTGTTTATAGAATTGAGTATCTAGGTCGTGTTAGAATGTAATGCCACATCATCCAAACGGATTTGCCATCTGTCAACCTTGTCATTTCGTTTTTCGGACAAGATGGGTGGAACGATGGTGCAGATCTTGTTTAAATTTATTCATGTATGAAATTACGTTAACGTCTTCTTACATCTGCCTTCCACTGTCATTTTTAGTTTGACTTATTGTGTTCCAAATATAAGAAATGTGTCTGTTAGTGTTATAGGTTTGACATATTTCATCCAAGATATATAAAATAGATCTTTCAATATTATTCTTAGGGGAAAATCATTAAATGATATATTTTTATGATAGAAACATTTTTTGTCTGTATTTTGGTTATATATTGATGTCAAATGTGTGGGCATTGCATGTGCATAATGAAATAAAGTTTAGTGTTATTAAATATAAGAATAACTGATTTATCACACCACGATGATAATTTGTATACCATGATGGCCATCTTAACGGCCATATTGAATTTTTTATACAACGTTGCATATCACTTTTCTTCCTAGTTCTTAAAATAAGCCTAAAAAAGTTTTAGTTTGTATGCCCAAACAGTTGTTTATCCTGACTACATGTATACATCTACCAACATCATTATTCAAGATATTTCTGTAAGGTAATAATATATTCTGCGATAGATATGTTAGTCTTAGTTAGGTATCATTGTGTATCTTATTTTAAATTCGTAACCAATTGCATGGCGTTGCTAATCTGTGCCACATGGGTCTAATGACCTTCTGGATTTAATAAATAAATTTTGAAACTTTGAAACTTTTATCGCAGACCATGCAACCATCATTATACACAGATCAAAGGCCTAGCAACAATCATTACACACAGATCAAAGGCCTACCAACCATCATTACACACATATCAAAGGCCTACCAACAATCATTACACACAGATCAAAGGCCTACCAACAATCATTACATACAAATCATATAACAGACCATCTTTACTAATATACTAATATTAAAGGCCGCGCAACCATGGTTTTACGCAAATCACATGCCTAACAACCATTTACTTTTTTACATATTACAGACCCTATATTCATCTTTGACCTTGTTTACAGTAGGCAGACTCGGCAGTCCGTATTAAACTTGTTTACTTATAATAGCAGAAGATGTATGCGTCAGTTACGTTCAATACAAATTACATACCCTAAAACAGAACTTTTTTCAGTTTGTGTACAAATGGCAGATTCTGTCAACAAATTATCTTGTACACAGATAACGTAAATTGTTGTTGACAATTACCTTGGATACAAATGGCAGACCCGGCTATTATTTGGTAGTCACGCCTAATTACAGGAATAGAGCGAGAATCATCGTTTTGATCGAGTCCAACGTATGACGTCAATGGAACCCGCCTTTCGACAGATGAAGTCCATTTTATGTTTGCAATATCATGGCATTTTTCTATACTTTCATAACCAAAGATTTCATCTGAAGATCTGAAAATAAAATTTTCATTATTAGTTTAATTTTTGTCCATAAAGCTATTTTCTGCTTTATCCGTTAAAACAAAATATATCTCACTAGAATTGAGGCAATTTCTGTTTTAAAATGAGCGATGTGACTGACTTTTGGTGATACGTTTTCCATATTTAGAAAAATTCAACACGTGTTTTATTCAATTTTAATTGCAATTTATATATGTGTGTGAGAGTAATGAATTCTCACTGATAAAACACAATATTTTATGAATAGGCGGACATAAAAGAAATAGTTTTATTATAAGTTCAATTCATTAATATCGGAGTAGTAACAATATATGACAAGTGTACATTTTTTTTTAATTCAGCGTAATGGATTGAAAAAAAATCTTTACACAGATTATAGAAATTTCTAAAGACGTCAACGTATTATCTTATTCTATTTACGATATTATCTTACTGTACAAACTGATAAATGAGTAAACCAACGTCAACGTATTATCTTATTCTATTTACGAGCTCATCTTACTGTACAAACTGATAAATGAATAAACTAACGTCAACGTATTATCTTATTCTATTTACGATATTATCTTACTGTACAAACTGATAAATGAATAAACCAACGTCAATTACGTATTATCTTATTCTATTTACGAGCTCATCTTACTGTACAAACTGATAAATGAATAAACTAACGTCAACGTATTATCTTATTCTATTTACGAGCTCATCTTACTGTACAAACTGATAAATGAATAAACTAACGAAATGTATTGTATGTAGAAACAGAAGAACGAAAATTTACATATACAATAATTACACTTCTGCCTGGGTTTTACTAACGTACATTTGTATTAACAGTTGCACGTTTTATCTTATATACTTAGTGGCAATTCACTTGATATTTGAAAGGTTTAAAATTTGATATTCAGAAAAAATTATCCTTACACTCAGAAGAAGTGTTTGATTTAAAACTATTTTTTGTTTTTGTTTCAAAAGTTGTTGAAACTGCTATTCAATGTGCATATTTTCAGACTTTGCTATTTACTAGAGGAAGGCCAGTACAGACAAATACTAATATATTTCCTTTCGACTAGACGAACAGGACTTGCAGTTGTTTTTATATATTTCCTACAAACTACATGCAATGCACGTGTTGTTCCAATATATTACCCTTTGATTAGATGCAGACAAATGAAAATGTAATGAAAAATAGAGGTGGTCGCAAGTACGATGATGACTGTATGCAATTAACTAAACAGTTCACCATAGTTGCAAACGTCATGCAAACGTTCTGCTCAACCCAAGGCTAGAGGGCCTGGACGGTAGCATGCATTTTAACTACCGTCCATAACAGGCTCAATCAATCCGAGCCTGCAACATTTTCGTTTTCGTTATGTTGAGCGGCCTGTGGAGTTTCAACTTTTTCTATTCCATTTAATTTCGCAAAGATAAGAAATATCTAACTGTACACATTTCCCAGATACTACATGCAAAATGCTTGCAATTTAAATACATATAACAGACAGCATAGGAATAGTCTACAAATTCCTTAAACAATAAATCCGATTCAATTTCAATGTTCCTTGAATTTTCATTAAGAGGCGTCTTATCGCCTAATTGGCAAAATAACTTCAAGGCTTGTAGTTATAGGAAAGCAATCGAAACAACAAAGTACCCTGTTGTTAGTGATATTTGTAGCGGTAAGAACGTAATTTAAACAATATAGACCCAAGGTTTTGTGCTATTCGTAATAGTTAGACTGTAAACCAAATGAAATAGACAACTGTTCTTTTATCAGTAGGACATTAATAAAAGAAGCGACAGACTCGCCGGCACTCTGACAGACATGTTGTTTTAACCATGACGAGAACTTTTTTTGTAGGATTTAACGTCGCACCGACATATGATAGATCATATGGCAACTTTCCAGCTTTAATGGTGGAGGAAGACCCCAGGTGCCCCTCCGTGCATTATTTCATCACGAGCGGGCACCTGGGTAGAACCACCGACCTTCCGTAAGCCAGCTGGATGGCTTCCTCACATGAAGAATTCAACGCCCCGAGTGAGGCTCGAACCCACATCGATGTGGGGCAAGTGATTTGAAGTCAGCGACCTTAACCACTCGGCCACGGAGGCCCCCATGACGAGAACTGACCACCATATATCAGTAAGAGCGGCTGTCGCTTCTAACTATTGACAATAAATAACAAATACTGATTGAATGGGATAAGGCCGTGACTTTTATTATTATAATATCATTACAGAAATTAATGACAAATCACGGCATATTGTATGAGATGGCAGTATCATGAAATGAAAAGCATGAAATGATAGATTTCTAGCCAAATTAGAAACAGTATAGGCAACGCTATGATGCTGAAGCTCTATTTATGATAAGCACACATGTACTAGACAATGGCAGGAAAATGCGTTGTGCTAGCAAATCCAGCTACCGAAAATCCGAGGCTAAGATGTTCAACGAATTCTCAACATCAAAATAATGTATTCAAAAACAACAAAAATATAAACCCAACGCAAGTGCAAGAGAATACATTATTATAACACTATTATGCATTGTACTAACCAGACATGAATGCAAGGATGAGGATCGGGCAACATGTGCCGCGCAGTAGTTAACCTCCTAAGCAATCAACTGCATTAAGCCGCACTCAAGAACATAAACAGGGGGTGATGTCTGAATCAACATACCCAAGCGTTAGAGGTTTGTAGCAAAGTGATCCAAAATATATATATAATATACAATATGTACTGACTTACAAGTACACATTTATAAACAACTTTCGACGAATCTAAGATCAATAGGCCGAAGAGTTGTAATCCCTGTTTAAAATAAGGAATTTAGGAATTTAGTTGAACGGCCGACCATGTACATTGTAGGTCAATGCTCCCTCTATCGGTTAAGAAGCGCATGCCCTTAACACCAATGATAAGTGAAGGCCAGTCAAACGCCAACCATTTAATGCTGATCTAGTGGCCTGTCGCTTCTGACTATTGACAATACGAGTAGATAACAAACACTGATTAAATAGGATAAGGCCGTGACTTTTATTATTATAATATCATTACAGAAATTAATGAAATATCATGGCATATTGTATGAGATGGCGGTATCATGAAATGAAAAGCATGAAATGATAGATGTCTAGCCAAATTGCTTGGAAACAAAATAGGCAACGCTATGAGGCTGAAGCTCTATTTATGATAAGCACAAGTACTAGACAATGGAAGGAAAATTCATTGTACTAGCAAATCCAGCTACCGAAAATCCGGGGCCAAGATGTTCAACAAATTCTCAACATCATGATAGTGGATTATTGCCTAAAGTATGCTGATGGATGTGTATACAATAAGCCATACCGAAATGCACAAAGTGTGATGAGGGCCACCAAATATTTTATGAAATACAATTTGCCGATAAAATGGTAAAATGAATAATGTATTTACTGAATAGCCACATACAAACATTCATTTCTTTAATAATATCAGATTTTCTGGATCATTTACTTTCAAAATGGCAATATAAACTATATTCAACTCTATTTGACCATTATTTCTCTTGATTTTACCTAATCAACACTATGCAGTAGCTAATTATTCCCACAACAAATTTGTTGGATCTAACCCGAATTAGATCAAGCGGTAATCTTGATAAGACACGTTCTTTATAATTCGGCCATTATTCAAGTCTGTAATTACGAGGATTGTTCAAATATGAATGCATCTAAGCAAATAACTAGATGTGTGTCCATAGGACACAGGTGCCCCCTCCTGCCACTGTAACATAGTTTTATGACTCAGGTTAAATAATTTTTAAGATGTTTGCAACACAAACTTAAGAACCTTATGTGTATATTTCACTTAGTTAGCCCTAACTCTGGCCTAGCTGAGAAAAATCCTAAAGAGAACACTTCACAGGCTATAAAACAATCCTATAATGTTTTATAATTTTAGGTCAAGTACATTTTAACATACATGTTTCACAAACGTTTTTTTTTTAGAAAGTCTGGACAAGAAGTCTGGTCTTGTGTAATGAAAATACTTAAGAAACAAAATAAGTCAGGGGTCACAACTCCTACAATATTGAATGAATCCGGACGCGAAACCACAGGTGCACAACTACACATGCTGACCAACATTCCTATAAAGTTTTGTGACTTTAGGTCAAATACTTTTGGAGCTAGGCGCGACACAACACTAAAATGACCATTTTTTACAAAGTCAGGGACCATAACTCCTGCATGACTCAATGAATCCGGACGCGAAACCCCAGGTGCACAATTACACATGCTGACCATCATTTCCTGTAAAGTTTTGTGACTCTAGGTCAAACACTTTTGGAGCTAGACGCGACACAACATTTTCGGAAGGACGGAGGACGGACGGAAGGACGGACGGACGGACAAGAGCAAATCTATATGCCCCCACCACTCATGGAGGGGGTATAAAAATGTATCCTTGATAGATTTCAATGAAAATTTTATTTCGTCCCCTCGAAGTATTCACCTCCAACAGAATATGCTAAGTTTCAGTCTTCTAATCTAATCCTTGAAGGCATTTTCATAGTCTTTTCTAGGTATACTATGAAGACACTGGAATATTGCAGAACCGAGGTGTTTGCGCTGCACAAATTTTCGACCACGACCTGCTTAGTGTATGTCAGACGATGACCGTGAATAAGTGTGTGAAGTTTCAATCCATTCCCATTAGTGGGTACTGAGGTACCAGCTTACATACAAAACATTAACCAAAAATTTCTAAGTCGAAAAACGGCCATATCTTTTTTAAAAAACAAAAGAGAGTTATGGAACCTATGCAGTGTAAGTCAGTTAATCACAGTGAATAAGTGTGTGAAGTTTCAATCTATTCCAACAAGTGGTTACTGAGATACCAGCTTACATACATAAGCTTAACCAAATCGAGACGCGGACGCCGACGTACGAGCGAGTCCAACAGCTCTTCTATTCTTTGAATAGTCGAGCTAAAATGTCAGTACACCCTATGACAAGAATACAAAGATTCTTAATATTGGACAGTATTTCAACGGTGTACGCTGACCTTCTTCCAACCATTTTTGTACTAGTATACACGAGTAGGCAATGTTTAGCGAGCGATAGGCACAGCTAAAATGAACGGATTTTAATTGTTGTGGTATCAATGTAAAGCTAACATGTTATCTACCCAACAATCTTAATTTCCTCGTGATTTTCACATTATTGAGCGAGATAACGTTCTAGATGCATTCATATTTGAACACTCGTACGTTTTGTTTTCACCATTCCAAGGTGAAAGAATTCTACCGAGGTCATGCCACCCTGCCACTCCCTGTGTATATCTAAATTGCGCAAAGTCTCTCATGCCATCCGCCAAATGGTTAGACAGTGCTCTCATGCTGCCCTGCTATTCCTAGTGTACTGTTGGAATCGACAGTGCTTCTTCATTGGCTCCAGTATAATAACATATAACGACAGCACAACGCCAATACCAAGAGGATATAGAAGCTGCATACACAAGCTTAAAAAAAGCAAATATAATATCAAAATCATTTATCCATTTGTTGGGTTTAACGTTGCGAAATCAAATATCTAAATAACAGAATTACTATACAGTTTTTGATTATTTATGAATATTTTCGTTATTACGATAATGACACAGAGCGCACAGCCCTAGATTTGGCACTGTGGCCGAAAATAATTAGCTAGATTGCGGAAGTAAGATATCATACTGATGCAATATTGAAGAATCAATGTTATTGGAATTCCTGTACGACTAAGTCATTGGCAGTATAATACGGAATATTTTCTTACGTAAAACATGCATGCACAGGAAGCATCTAGCACCGAAAACGTAGTCAAAGTCGCAATTCGAAAGCAAAAGTATGATATATGCCGTTCAAATCAGTTCGATCAATTTAACCGTAGACAATCTGTTTTTACAAAAGCCACAGAAAAACAGTTTGATAACAAGCGTACGGTCACAATCAATGTATCGTCTGTATCACATACGGTAGAACAAAACGGACCAAAAACAACGTTTCAATAACATCGAAATTTTATCTTCCGCTTCTACAACAACCACATCAAAACAGTTTTTAATAACAAGCGTTAACAAATAATTCGCTGTAATTATTACCCAATATACAGTTAAATGCATAGACTAATAAACATCATCATAACCACCACCATAATCACCATCATCACCACCATATTTTACTTCTGTGTTTAAAAGTATGATTAATAGCACAACGTCGCCATCAACATCATCATCATGAGGATACCATCAAAATTATATAAACTTAAATAGAACAATTAGTAAATAACCACGATATTATATTTCTTAAACTAGAAATGCTTTTGAGAAAAGCACATGTCTCCCACAACTGCCTTATCAGTTTTCAAACATTCAGTGCTTTGATTATAAAGCGACTGCCTTATAAGACTTTCAGTGCTTTGATTATAAAAGAAAACAAGTTTCAAGGGCCAAAATTCCGAAGTGCTTGGACCGATCTGGCACGTTATCTAACTTGGCCGAGGTCCTATGGTCAAACACATTTTGTTCAATTTTGCTGAATTTCGGATGAGAAATGTTCATCTTAGAGCGCGGACAAGCTTTGTAACAGACAGACAGACACACACACACAGACATATAACCAATGATTGTTGGAAATGAATAACACATGAAAATATTTAAAATGACATTATATTTATAAGCTTAAGTGGCCAATTATTGTAGCTTTTCATTCATCATTAATTTAATGAAATACGATATTAAGGAGAAAGACAATTTGTTCAAAAACTTATCTGCATTTTTTTGCATCCTCCTCTCTGTGGCAACATTACTGGAAAACCCCAGCTCTTCAAACATGTTATTAACGTATTTTTGTACATGTCGACTTGCCTGCTTAGTTATTTGCGAAGGAATAAACCAGTTAGAAATATAAAATGATCAAAATGACCACACCCATGAACTGCTGGTGCGTGAAATTGATTAATCGAGGCACGTTATATTATATGAACTGGACTAGAGTAACAGAAGCAGAAATTATAGCTCTTGCGTACCTACTGAAAAATAACATAGATTTATTTCTCAAGAGAACATAAATTCCTTTATTGTGCAAGTTCTAATGGTACGAAAGAAATCCAAACAAAATAGACCCAAGTTTTAATTGCTAGTCGTTATTGCTAGACTGTAAACCAAACCAAATATACCCCTCTTGTTAGTGCTAGTCGTAATAATAAGAAAATAATCTAAATCATATAGAACCCTGTTGCTTGTGCTAATTGTAGTGGTTACAAGTAAACCAAACCAAAGAAACACATGTTTAGTGCTAGTCGTAATGGTTCTAAAGTAATCCAGTTCAAATAGACCCTTGTTGTTAGTGCCAGTCGTAATGGTAAGAAAGTAATTTAAACCAACCAGACACCTTTTGTTAGTGTTTTGTAGCGTTAAGAAGGCAAAATACATATACCATATAATACGTTGTACCATTTCAACGTCTCGCCGACACAATTCTAGGTCGTTTTGTGACTTTTGTTGTTAATGCTATTAGTAACGGTAAGAAAAAAAAACCGAACTAAACAGACTCCTGTTGTTAGAGCTATTCGTAATGATAAGAAAGTAATTTAAACCATATAAACCAATATTGTTCGTGCTTGTCGTTACTAATAACTCAACTCACTTTTTCTTGATTTCAACGTTAATGATACCACAAAAGCATGGATTCATAGAATTATTAAGCTTCGCGATGTTTTCATACGATGGGACACACACCTCCTTTATCTGCAATTAGAAAGAAAATGTTCCTCAAATACTATTGAAAAGTCAATTGTAAATAGAAAAAAAACTAACTACTCCATAGATCAAAACAGTATTATGTCAATATTATATTCAGAATATATTGTAAAAACAAATCTTAAGAATATGATTTTAAAATTGTTGTTAAAGTAAGTTGCCAAATTAATTCACTACATACAGAGAGGCTATTACATGTGTGCATTTTCGTATTTAATTTATTAAACAAGTTTGATAATATATCAAATTGCGAGACTCCGTCGAGCATTTATCAGATAATTTGATTCAACGAGGTTTCTAAATTACATGTGGAAAGTCACAAATGTAACATTTTTTTTTTTCATAACAAGTTGCATGCTTTTCTTCCTGAAACATCAACAGTTTGTCTTTCTTTATCTATTATAGGTCAGGTCAAATCGACCGACGTCTTCTATTCTTCAAATGACGTCAACGTCAAAGCTTTATTACCCTAGCGAAACACCAAATTTATGTAATGGATTTATTTCATTCCTACGACGTCAATCATGTGAAAAATTATTTATTTAGTCGAAAGAGTAAAAGAAGAACACATTGCAAACAATAGAAAATATTAACAGCTGAAGCATCTAATATCTTAATGCCAGAAATAGATATCTCGTACAAAATTAGTTTATGTATGGCCTACAGACTCAAGTGTGAAATTTTTATACATATATACATATATATATGTAAGCATAAAAGCACTTATAAATATTCAAACGTTCGAACATATTATGTAATTTTACAACAAAGAAGCTAATGTATTGCCTGCTGGACACATCTACTATCATCTTTGTTGAATATTACGAAGTTTATTGAATGCTCAGTTTCCGTTGTTGGTATGTTGTACAATTTGGCTCTAATAATCACTATATCAAACCAACGAGGGAAAAATTTCCAAAACAGTAAGTCGAAGTTGAGAACAGTGCCGATCGTACTGTTTTTGAAAATGCCTCCAAACTGGCACTCCATCCGGATTCCACCTACAAAATGTATTGACAAAAAGAATTTTTGATTTTATTTTTCAAATATTATGTTTCTTCATTTAAGGTATCCGGTCTACAAATAATCAAATTCTATATATCAATGCTATTAGAATATATCAAAAAGTGATGCCTGATAAGCTCATATAATTTTGATATCATAGAATTGTGTAGTGTCTCCTTAAAATGAAAATATAAATTACATGACACATACATGTTGTAGAATTTTTATATTTTTACTTTATAGTTTCAATTAAAATTCAACAGAAATCCATTTACCCAATAAAAGTTTTAGATTGATCATTTCGCAGTCAAAAAAAAACATGACTGTAGTGATTCGTGCATATTGTCATGGTCATTTCATTTACAAATTTTAAGCAGAGACAACTCTTTCCAATGGTAACATAAAACAACAGCATTTGGTCACCAGGGGCATCGGAATTTTATCAATTTGCGGACTGGATACCTTAATGATTTCTTAGAGTACAAAACCTAAGTGTGAGAGCATCTTTTTACATATACTCAACAGCTTTAAGCCTACCGATTAATATGAAAATTGCATTTGGAAACACGGCCTCAACAACTCAAAGAAACTGATTAGTTATTATCTAAATTCGAAACTAAATGCCTCCTTTATAACGTCAAATATCTCAGCAGTTTATTTTCGCGTTGTAAAGAAGTCGTACAAACTGAGGAGAAATTTTACTTTCTTTTTTCGTCATTTAAAACTTTCAAAATTTTTACAGAAGTAATCAATCGAGAATAACCTATAACATAATGTCCCGACTTCCGGTATCCTCTTTCCCAGACATCTTGGCAAGAGGTAAAAATCCCTACGTCACAGGATTGTTCGTCAGTGCCATCTTTACAATGCACGTACTTGTCACATTTGAGTCGTTTCGGTATGCATCTCACTACGTCACAGTGGAAAGCGACTTCTGAGTGACATTCATCTAACGAAATAAAATCAAACAGATCCATGGCGAAAACATTACTTTCTTTATCGCGAGATATATATGTACATAAAAGTTTAAAATAAAATATTTACGCTTAAGTCCCCATCATCCATCGTTGTAGTCGAAAGATAAAAAAGGTAATAGTAATTACATAATTTATTACGTAAACGTCAGTAATTAAGATATTAAGTTTTTGAAAGGCAGCCGTTCTGGCAAGAGGCCGAGGGATAAATCACAGAAAAACTGTGAAATCACTGAATTATATTCAATTTAATCAATTGATTGTATAATACTTATATATAAGTGAATCACATAAGAGAAAGGCGTGATTATTGTTGTTGTCATTGCCTCGTTTATTTTTCTTTTCATACGATCAAAAACTTTATGATTGACAGTGATGACTTCTTCTAAATGACAGCAATGCATAAAAAATAAGACTTCATGTTAGCTGGATAAACTTATCGTTTAACTTCTGTTGTATTGTAAAATATTGGTGCGATCGGGTATTTATGTACAATCAATAAGAAATACAGCTATATCTCTCCCCTTGATTACATGCACTCAGAAAATAGATACCCGTTTTCTAACAGGAACATGAATAATTATAATCTACTTTTTCCAGTAAGAATGTGCTGATGATACATATATTTTACTTATAAATAGAATAGTAAATTAACTGATCTGTATAAAATTTACTGAAATGGTTAGATAAAACCAAAAACTTCGCATTCGTCCAATAAATTTGGAATTGACACTACACTCATTTAAAATTCATGCCAGAATAATTTGTATTTTGGATGTATTTATAACGTTGTGATATGCACGGCTAGTTGCTAACTTCCTTCACATTTTATTGCCTCATTTTATTACTGCTTTAATTATAGTTAATACTTGCTGCAAATAATAAAAACTGGCTACATTATTGATGATTTGTGTTAATTACATACTTGACTGGATCCCAATATTGAGCGTTATGTGTTAAGGGAACCGATCAATTGTTGAGCAGCTACTTGATGTAAATAACGATGGTGAAGAGCGAATGCAGCGGTCCAGTGGTGCCACAGATTCTGAGCTTTGTCTGTGGAGTGTCCGTTATATACATATAAGATCCTTAGAAAGCATTGTAATTATATACATATAAGATCCTTAGAAAGTATTGTAATTATATACAGATAAGATCCTTAGGAAGTATTGTAGTTATATACATATAAGATCCTTAGGAAGTATTGTAGTTATATACATATAAGATCCTTGAAAGCATAGCAGTTATATACATATAAGATCATTGAAAGCATAGCAGTTATATACATACAAGATCCTTAGAAAGCATTGTAGTTATATACATACAAGATCCTTAGAAAGCATTGTAGTTATATACATATAAGATCCTTGAAAGCATAGCAGTTATATACATATAAGATCCTTAGAAAGCATAGCAGTTATATACATATAAGATCCTTAGAAAGCATTGTAGTTATATACATATAAGATCCTTGAAAGCATAGCAGTTATATACATATAAGATCCTTAGAAAGCATAGTAGTTATATACATATAAGATCCTTAGAAAGCATAGCAGTTATATACATACAAGATCCTTAGAAAGCATAGCAGTTATATACATATAAGATCCTTAGAAAGCATAGCAGTTATATACATATAAGATCCTTAGGAAGTATTGTAGTTATATACATATAAGATCCTTGAAAGCATAGCAGTTATATACATATAAGATCATTGAAAGCATAGCAGTTATATACATACAAGATCCTTAGAAAGCATTGTAGTTATATACATACAAGATCCTTAGAAAGCATTGTAGTTATATACATATAAGATCCTTGAAAGCATAGCAGTTATATACATATAAGATCCTTAGAAAGCATTGTATTTATATACATATAAGATCTTTAGGAAGCATTGTATTTATATACATATAAGATCCTTAGAAAGCATCGTAGTTATGTACATATAAGATCCTTGAAAGCATAGTAGTTATATACATATAAGATCCTTGAAAGCATTGTATTTATATACATATAAGATCCTTGAAAGCATTGTATTTATATACATATAAGATCCTTGAAAGCATTGTAGTTATATACATATAAGATCCTTAAGAAGCATTGTAGTTATATACATATAAGATCCTTGAAAGCATAGTAGTTATATACATATAAGATCCTTGAAAGCATTGTATTTATATACATATAAGATCCTTAGGAAGCATTGTAGTTATATACATAGAAGATCCTTAGAAAGCATTGTAGTTATATACATATAAGATCCTTAGGAAGCATTGTAGTTATATACATAGAAGATCCTTAGAAAGCATAGTAATTATATACATAGAAGATCCTTAGAAAGCATAGCAGTTATATACATATAAGATCCTTGAAAGCATAGCAGTTATATACATATATGATCCTTAGGAAGCATTGTAGTTATATACATATAAGATCCTTGAAAGCATTGTAGTTATATACATATAAGATCCTTGAAAGCATAGTAGTTATATACATATAAGATCCTTGAAAGCATTGTAGTTATATACCTATAAGATCCTTAGAAAGCATAGTAATTATATACATAGAAGATCCTTAGAAAGCATAGCAGCTATATACATATAAGATCCTTGAAAGCATAGCAGTTATATACATATAAGATCCTTAGGAAGCATTGTATTTATATACATATAAGATCCTTAGGAAGTATTGTAGTTATATACATATAAGATCCTTGAAAGCATAGCAGTTATATACATATAAGATCCTTAGGAAGTATTGTAGTTATATACATATAAGATCCTTGAAAGCATTGTAGTTATATACATACAAGATCCTTAGGAAGTATTGTAGTTATATACATATAAGATCCTTGAAAGCATTGTAGTTATATACATACAAGATCCTTAGGAAGTATTGTAGTTATATACATATAAGATCCTTGAAAGCATTGTAGTTATGATCAAGGATCCAGTTATTGGGTTCCAGACAAAGGCTTAACATATATGCGACAGGACACGTCGGAATGGAACAAAATTTTCTTTTACATTAAAAGAATAAATGCTCATAACATAATAATAAAAATAATAATAATAATAATTTCTTTATTTTACGAAGGTAAACTCATTATGCAATCACATAAGCAGATACAAGTGAAATCACATATTTACTATGAGGCCTTCAACAAGGTACAAATTATTTTTTAAAAATGTATATTAAAATAATACAGTGTCAAAAAAACAAATGGTAAAAATGCATTTGATCTGAGCACCTGTAGCATTATTATTATGCAGTGCAAACTTCATCAAATTAAAGTTTTTTGTTGGTTTTTTTTTTTGTAACTGTATTTGAAAGAGTTCACATTCGCTGCATTTCAGATATTAACTGGTATAGAATTCCACACTTTCATTGATAGAAATTTGAAAGATTTCATATAATTTGAATTGGGTCTGAAATGAATTAAACCCTGGGAATTAGATCTTAGGTTGTATGACTTGTTGTCGGAAACAGTAGTCAACTGAGTTATATATTCAGAGGTGGGACCATGTAGAGCCTTAAACTCATTACAGCTATATGTAATTTATGTCTGTTTTCGACAGAAAGCCATTTCAGTTCTTTAAACATAGCAAAAGAAGAAGTAAACAAAGGTTTTGCTAATATCCATCTAGCAATACTTTTTTGAAACACCCAGACTGATATAAAATGATATAAATTGCAAAATCAGCGCTGTAGCAGAATGCAACTATTTAAGCTCTAACTAGAACTCGATCCCAAGATCTCTCACACCTAAGGCAGTCACTCTACCACTTCACAGCAGTAGATATTAGTTATGCATATTAAGTGCACCTATTACATTACGTGAACTGGAACAATTTTGTGTCAATAACATCATAATCGGTGAACTCCGGATTATCGGCGTATTCGCTTTTTTACCTAACGGTAATTTTCGTGTAAAGAAAAAATATGATCTAATGCTGCCGGCGTTTAGATCTGTCAACTCTGCCCAAATTTCTTTTACTTGTTGTTCAGAGTATGAACTTACTTACTGGTAGTAACAGTGAAATATAACTTACACTGAATCTTTTATATTTGCCCTTTAAGCAACTGGCGAACGGAAAAGACGGTGAGCTTTGTCCAAATATAAGCAATTATTTTACCAGTTTTGAGAGGATTTCAATTGATAGGAAATTATAGTTACAGACTAAATAACTTTCTGCAACACACAGAGTCATTAGCATTCTATGACAGTCTGTATTATAACTTAGATCGACTGCCATTCATTCATAGACAGAGTCCGTTGTTTACATTTTTTAATCGTAACCGGTGCACTTGTGAAAATCACTTTATTTTGTAAAACTGAAATATTCGAAGAGCTATGGTACGGTCGCTACTTTATAAGATAACAGTACTATTTAGCAGAATGAGAATATCTGCATTACAAAATAAATAATCATGATAAATTGGCACGTAAACAAGAAGTTTTCTTAACACAGCTTTTATTATATTCATTTATCAATAAAGTCAGCCAAACATTCAAACAATTAATATACTTGATAAAAAAAACCTGTATCTACATGTATATTTGGCGGTTTAATACTAATAAAACCATATACAGCTTTGTACTTAACTGAATGTCATCTAAATAACTTCGGATTTTGACGGACACCCATTATGGTTAAGGTTTCAATATTTCAATACATCTGTTTGGTCAATTTAGAAACATAACACACTGAAAACTGACGTTTGGAAGTAAATAAACGGAATGCTTTTGGTACAAGCATCAATCAGAGGTCTTTCAATACTTCAAATCGATTGATTATTCATTAAGGTGAAGACAAAAATGTTTATTCAAATTTAAGCACAATTCTTATTTTCGTTGTGTTGACGATAAAATTCGCGAATGTAAAATCTGGACCTTCAGACAGTTAATTCATGTTGCAATTGTATACTTCCATATAATATTTTGTATCTCTTTTGAAGGGAAATTCACAGTGCAGATAGAACTTGACTTTTTATGGGCATGTTATGGAATAAATACAACAACTTCCGCCAGCAAAAGATAAAGGTTCAAATTTTGTGATGCTATGTGCTGAAAATTTACATGCATAGCTATGTATAGGACAGTTTATATTTTAGTGCAATTTACATTTAATAAGGATTTTCTATATTTGGTCAAAGCATAAAACATTTCAAAGAAAGATGGTCATGGGATACCGTTTAGCATTTCAATGTGAATAATATATGCAGATATTTTTGAAAATGTTTCGAAGCTGATTACACTTCAAACATTTGTATAATAAAAGAGATGTTTACACTAGATAATTAAATGTTTAGTTCTGCTCAACTCTGGGCTAGAGCGCGTTGACGGTAGTTTGCACTTCCACTATCGTCCATAAACAGGCTCAATTAAACCCAGCCTGCAACAAGTTTGGCCATTGTGTGGCCTGTGGTTTTCCACTTTTATACTTTATTATCACAGCAGTATTGTTTGTGCCGTGAGTCTCCCTTTACCTTCAATCAGAGCTGTTATATCTCAATCCCTTTAGGTCGTTCAGCAAGATATTTAGGTTGTGTTACAGTTAGACAAATGTTTAATTTTTTCAGCTTAAACATTTCGGCTTGGGAGGTTCAAATACTGCTGCTTTAAAACTTTGGGTATTGTTTAATCACAACCTTGGATATAGCATCTGCTTTTTAATTTTGTGCTTTTGGCAATTTCTGTGATATTCAAGCTCCATAACCACAGATTCTTTCCAGTTTGTTTAGTTCTACCCATTGTTTTATCGTTTAGAGCAAAGGCATTGTTTTATCTGGGGACCATACGCCGCCTTTCACGGAATTGCACTTGTGCATAATTGTTCAATGTGCACAGCTGTATGAATACACCTTTTTATTTCCTGATATTAGTACAGAAGTTGACAGAATTAGCTATCCCTTTGGTTCGCGGGTTCGAGTCCCTGTGCAGTTTGTATCCATTTCTTTTTATGGTCTGACAGACAAATATATGTATAGATGAAGCCGAGTTCGAAACAGATCTTGCAGAAGTGTTTATCTTAGGATTTATATATCCAATTAAATGCTTTTCCTGTTTCAACAAAATAACATTTAAAAATGAAATTATATTATTAGATAAGCACAAAGATATAATTCAAAAGCGCACTTTTTTGTCATATATGTTAAGGGCTTGTGAGATTACATGTCTTGCTCAGCCGCCCAGCAATTATTTTTTTGTAACAAATAATATAACTAACCAACACATATAAAATTACACCCCACAAAATGTGATGTCACGCATGACAAACTGTCCGAGTTATTTGGAGATATTTCCTACTACTATTTTTTGCCGATTGTAAAAGTATTGGACCACTTTAATGCATTAAAATTTATATTTGTAAGTAAGAAAACTTTCTCCTGAGAGGAAACAAAAATATGTGTAGGCACATTTCGCACTCTTAATTGGTTTCACATACCAAGTTACTTTTACTTACTCTTTGGCTAAATGGATCTCTCCTTGAATGATTTTAAACTACATCAACACTTAAAGGGATAAATAAATAATGTTCAAAAATCATAAGAGTTGATATCATTTACATTAACCCCTTTGTGTTAGCTTCTGTGTTTTGTTTGTACACTTATGTTAACTACACAGAATACAGATTGTATGTGTTACTTTGATAAACATACTACAAACGACATCCAGTCCAATTGTTTTTACTTGGTATTTACAATCTGTAATATATAAAAAAAACCTTTTTTTTTAATTTTTTAAACTGACTTTAATCCTTAGGTGAAATACTTAAAGATGCACATAAGAGAACGAACCGCAGGCCAATTCATCCGAGCCATCAATACACTGCTGAACTGCATCACAACGTTGCTCTAAAGGAATGCATGGTCCATTATTGCAACGATATTCAGTCAAAGATGAGCACTGCTCAAACACTGCAATATACATAACAGAATATATATCAATATAAACACTGCTTAATTAAATCCCAAAGATGGTTAATTGAAATGCATAATTTATAAGTGCAACGGTATTCAGTCAGTAAGAGCATTGTCAAACACTGCTTCTGACTATATATCGGTATTTAAGAACAACATAGTGTAACAGTATTTATTCAAAATATTTACTTAAGAATATTTAAAATTAAGTAACCGACATACTGAGCCGCTGAGTGCTCGTATATAATGGGTAATTTTACTTTAACTATTTCTTATCTTAAACTTCTTGGTCATGTTAGCCAGAAAAACACTTCACATTTATATAAAAAAAACACAAATATCGTGAATGAGGATTTAGGAGCAAACCCAACCAATCGGAATTGTCCGAACTAGAATGTTGCACAGAAGGGTACCCTTATCTAATTAATGGATTATCTTTATATCACCAGTTTGCGTTGTTTGTAAACGGAAAGAGACAATGGTTATTATAAGTACGGATCAATATATGCCAATGGCTGTCTTTGCTTTAAATATCTATGAAGTAAATGTGTTGAATTTACAAAAATTTACGAACTGAAGCATACCCCATCATATCAATATGTATTACCTACCGCAATACTCGTCTGATCCGTCAATGCAGTCATCTACAAAGTTACATACTAGGCTGACATGAATACAGTCTCCGACGGCACACTGAAACTGTTCTTTAGTACATGCCTGGTTCTCTAACGAAGGGAAATATGTGTGTATTCTCACAATTGTACTGGTGACAATTTAACAATACAAAGAATTAACTAGGATTTACGTCAGAACACGGGTTACATTTGTAAGAAATTGAAAATAACATCAACATGTCAAATAGTTTTATCTTTCTTCTGTTGCACTCATGTGTAATCTAAAACTGTTACTAAATAGAACATGTAAAATATTAGAAACAATTAGATTACTCGTTTCCAAATGGACAGTTCCAGTTTTTGTCGGCCAATTTCATCTAACACCTCCCTCTATTGTTGTTATATTCATACCAAGGTCAAGTGCTAACAAGCGGTATCACAGACAAAACGCACGTCGTCTATTGTGTAAACTAGGTCAATCTCATCTGACAGTCCCGATTGGACAGTCTGTTTTATGAAAACATATTAATGACTGACAGTTTTGGGTCCGTCGATTATCTATGTGTAGGCGGGTTCTCCCGGTTTGTAAAATATAGCACAAAGCGGACTTATACCTTTAATATTTTGAAGGGACCCATTCATCATAAATATCTAAACATCAGTCAGACACTTAATAAAGATAAAACCTGAAAACCAAAGGAAATGTTATGACCGATGGTTTCTTTTCAAATAATTTTGAAACAAAAAGTCCAGTTTTTGGTGGTTTATGCCCAAAAGGGAGAAAATGTCTATGCTTGTGGTGGAAACAGTGTAAATAAAAATATTATTTTCTTGCTTTATATCACTTTCTTTTAGATTACACGTCAGTGCACCATAAGACGTTATTTTACAAGTTGTCATAGATTAAAAAAAAAACCTTTGGGTCAATTTTACAAGTTGCCATAAATTCTAAAAACTTCCAAAAATTTGGACCCATTTTCGTTTTTAAATCCTACATTTCCTTTTTTTTTATATTTACCTTCTCTAAATGATTTGTCTATATATTGTTGTGTTCTTGCAAAATAATACAGACACAATTAAAAATACTTTTAGGTACGAATTGTTTTGCATGACCTTAAAATTTTATACTGTTTAAACATCATATAAATCAGTATATCCACTAAAATCTTAAAGGAAAATCACGAATAAACGCTATGTAGGGACATTTTCGGATGTTGTAAACTGTTCCCGGGTAAAAGTCCCTTTTCCTGTAGTAATATAACAGAAAACTAATTAATTGGTTGTGTATAAATTATTTACATTTTCAATGAAATGAATAGGCTTTTGACCTAAGCGCTGAACTTTGCCAGTGCTGAACTTTCCTTGGTGGTCAATATCTGTTTTTGGACCCGAAACCTAAGGTCTCTTTGCATCTTTGCATGAGAGCGCTTCTAGAGGGTATGTTCATGTAATTTCACGTTCAATTAAATACAGCTATATTCCGGTCTTCGTTTTATTCAACCGCTACCCATGTAATCTGGCCGGTCTGCATTGCCCGTTGCAATGATCATCAACAAAAAATATAATACTAATAATGAAATTCTTACAACGTGTAATTTCAATGTCGTAGTCAGTAAAAGCGAAATATAAACGGAACGACTTGTGTTTATTATTTAAAAAAGGTCATAGTAGGTCAGTGTCAATTTGTACAAGATTTTCATATAATGCTCTATGCTCACTTTATTTCCGTGTTTCAGGCGCGTACAGGTAGTAAAAGGGGAACAATGATCTGAATTACTTAAGGTAGAACATGACATTTTGCGAACTTTCGAGTATCATTTTGAAATTTGGCATGTGTAAAGTTGACCATATTCAAAACAAGATGCAGTTTATTTTATACTAATAGAGCCAACCAGTTTTTGTACACGAGACGTCAAAGTTCACCACCAAAGCCCGTTTTTGAAAATGACGTCTCCGCATATCCTTGGCAACTGTTACAGGTACTGCAACGACCAAAGCCAACAAGTTTTCTTAAATTATATATTATTCGACGAGAATATTTTTTTCCTTCATGCTGATATGAAAGTCATTGTTTTGCACGGACAAATATTTTGACAAATGGAAAGAAAATCGCCGTTTTTGACTAAAAATTGACGTTCAGTTTCGCTACATTTTTTGGCTTTAAAGTGGCATATTGAAAAATCCCTGAATTAAATGTTTTATTGTTTTCAATAAACAGTGTTTAAAATGTATGCCTAGTCTAAATGACAAATAAAATTAGGGGGTCACCGACACTAGTTTTTCTGTACATGTGACTTTATTTCCTCCAGCCCCATGTGTATTTTTGTATCGTAATTCGACGTCTGCAGATACGTTCGAGATATCATAATTCGGCCATTGTGTTTAGCTTATCAGTTAATGTTTTACTATTCCTCAAAGACCTTTATACAAAACAAGAACAAACATTTTGTTCCATGGCAAGACGTTTATATATAAAACAATGATGAAATGCATATTAATAAGTAAAATCTAAGTACATTTCAATGTAATATATAACGTGCCACTAACGGAAAAACGCGAAACGTTTGGCATACCTTTTTTCGTCAAGTGGACAAAATCTGCTATAATTAAGGTTGATGCGCGTAAGCTGAAGTTATTGGGTTCCGTTTCTACATTTTGTTAATATAAAATCCAGCATATTCCTCATATAATGCGTATTTAACATTTTTGATATTTCTGTAACCTTTTTCTCCGCAAACCATAGACGTCCATTTTTGGTGAACCCGTGATTTTATGTCCGTCGAACTGTTTTCGTAAATCGTTCTATTCAGTCACAAGTATCTGTTTGCTTATTTCATATCATATTTTCATTTAAAATGCATTTAAAATGGTATACTACTTGTATTGATCATTTAACCTTAGAGTCGATATTTACGTTAAAGTTACGTCAGAGCGACACATATGAGTTTTGAATAAAAAGAAATGCTTTAATCTTTTCTAATGTAAAATCCAAACAATATAATTTGACTAAAAACCAATATGATGATGAAAACTTTATTTTAGCGCAAAAGTGTATTTTTCCTGTAAATCTTCTTTTCTAGATAAACTCTACTTTTTCTTAGTATATTTAGATCAAAATAGCCTTTAACCCTTACCATGCTGGACACGACTTACCCTGTCTTTGTGACCAGTGTAGACCAAGATCTGCACTGTTCGCTATTCAATCAGTAAATACTCAGTAAAAACCATTCAGATGATAAATGGTACTGCACAAATTGGAAGATGAACCAGTCCATTATAGAAATTTAGCATGGTAAGGGTTAAAACCCTGATACCGTTGGCGAAATTATTACTCTTAATTACATTACTCTACCCCTACCCCAGATAAAAAAATACGTAATCTAATAGGTTCTCGCGTGTCTTTTGATCAATTTTTAACCTACTTTAAGAAGAATTTAATCAAAAGTGTCCTTTACAACGTTGCAAGGATTTCTTGAAATATCTCTTAAGTTCATGATTATACATATGGGAAAATTAGGCCCATCGATTTTTCACACGAATGAAAATATTTTATATAGCGCAAAGAAAAAGCCCTTTACTTTATTTAAATTCATGGAAAAAAGTATTATAGGTTTTTTAGCTTTGCAAACGATGTAATAATATTCAATGCATTGTCGTTCTTATGAATATTTTATTTTAAAAATGAATTTAAAAGAAAATGGTCTTTTTTGTGTAATACTATGCTTTATGTCTGTCTATCTACAATTAGAAATATAGTAAAATATGGATAATTTGCTGAAATTTCTTCTGTTTAACAAAGAATAAATAGATTATGTGTGCTTAAAGACCTGTGCAAACGACTTAGTAATCTATATTCATTTAGTATTGTTTCATACTAATTTCAGTTTTCTAAGAGAAGAAAAAAATGGTCTTTTTTAAGCATTTAGCAGATGAGTATAGGTTTTATTTTTTCTTTATCGGAAAGACTCGAATGTTTCCGTCAGTTCTTACGGAATTTAAGCTCCTTAACGGTAAAGACTGATATCTTCTCTTCCGCTAAACAGCAAACATATACGGATTTATAAATTAGTGGACGCTCCATAATATGATTTGTTTACAGTCAATTTTAAACAGCTTGAGGATCGAAGTTCAAAATTTAAAAAAGAAACGTTGAAATTTTAGGCGGCATATTTTGGGCAAGTTAGTAGTAGAAAATCAAAATTCAAATTTTGAAAGGATGATGTTGAATTTCGCTTACACTGAATTTCGCACAGACTAGGAAATCGAAATTAAAATAAAAAGAATTCGTCGAATTTCGAGGCAGAATTGAAATAAGATCCAGCAGGATGACCGAAATTCAAATATTTTGAGGGGAGCGGTCGTCCAGTGAATAATGTGTCGGCGGCTCAACCCAGGGGTCGTTGGTTCTAGCATCCATGAAAGGGGTCACGACCATGACTTCTCATATGACACCAGTACTGGGTTTTCCCGGAAGCTGTCTGTTTAAATAGTTTCACATTCAATACCAGTTTTAAATTCGACTGCTTTGAAAATTCGAGCATGCTTGAAATATAATAACGAGAATAATCTATTTAGATCTTTAACAAGGAGATGTGTTCAATAAACGCTTAATGCTCCCGGTGGCATCCTTGTCGATACAAAGCAACCTAAGTCCAAAACGAGGTCAAGTTCAAGGTCAAGGTCAAACTGAGGTCAGGTGATGTCTAAAGAGGAGGAATGGTCACAGGTTACATCTGCATTAGTAGCAAGTCATTCTAGTAAGAGGTATTGATGCTAGACGAAACGGTCTTATTTGGTTAACCTCGTACGAACGGACGAACAGAACAATCACTATATGCCTCCCGCATCAGTAGATGCCGGTGGCATAAAAACTTGAATTTCGATATATCCGATTTTCCGCGATTTTTAATCTTTGAATCTTGAGCAGATCGCAGTTTCAGTATTATACTGAAATTCAGCTTTTCAAAATTTGAAGTACGATTTTCGAGATGGCTCGACACTAATTGCTTGCTGGATATTTGACTTTTTCATTTCAATATCAATCTTGGAACAGGCTGTTCATTCAATACGAGATCGAAATTTGGCTTTTGGATATTATAAATTTCGATCATTGAGCTGGCCCGAAATTAAAAGCTAATTTGCAAGTTTACGTTTTTCAATCTTCAGATCAAAATTCGATAAGTTATGAAGCTGAAATTCGATCTTCGAGCTGGCATAAAATTCTAAGCTAGTTGGACACCGCTCACCACATAATAATAAATGTGCAGTTATTTGATTACATAAAAAACTACTTAAAATCTTTATTTCATTATCATGAACATCAAAGAAAGTATTATTAAAGCGAGTTTCCATCTGATTGTAAGAAAGTAGAAATTACTTTTGGAAAGTCGTTGTTTAGTTTTATAATAATGTGTTTGTTGAGAATACCGTTATAAATGGTATTCTGATTAAACCACCAACAGCCATTTAGGTTTTCTATTTTCTAATCTATCTTTGCAATCACTTTAAATTAGACTTAACAATATCCCTAAATCCATATGATCAAAAGTATTAATGTAACGGTACATTGGCGAAGAAGGGTTAGACATCGGCCTGAAATATGGAGTAGGCCGAAAACTAGCGAACAGTCTCGACAGCCGATTTGCCTGGCCAAACGTATTATCGGTTTTTCTGGTGATTTTCACGATGGGTCTAATTTTCCCATATGCATGATTGATACTACAAAAATAAGAAAACGTCAGAATATAACGAAAATCCTTTATTTAAATTATCTCAACCTATTTTTATAGTAACAAGTATCTGTATAGAATATTACTTCACGTGCCTCTATTTCCATCATCTATGCGTAAAAGTGGTTACATATAGAACCTGTAATATTATACAGAACCTAGCCAACCTCCCCACAGTGCGAAAAAGTAAAGCGTATGTGAACAGGAGAAATATTCATTTTAGCATAACATATAAAATGCTAATTGTGGAAGTTGATACAACTGTAGAAAAATTAAAAAGCCCTAATAATGTCGTTATATCATCATGTTGGAATAAATATCATTAATTTATTAAACTTTATTATACATTTTACGTTTTGGAATTATTTCGATTGTTTGGAGAGTAGTCAGACACCCAGATTCCAAATAAAATGAATTATGGGGAAACAGAATATATTTCTTGTACGGAGACTGTTGTTCTGAGGTTAATTTATTTAACCACGCTAGACAGAAACACCATCCTTTACAAAGAGGTTTTACCTCTCCAGAGATGTGTTTTAAGAAAGGTTATCCGTATATTCATCGGCACATAATAGAAACATATTCCATATATAATATGTTTCCTAACATCAGAAACCTATTAAACATAACAAGTAGAAGTAAATACCCTGCTAAAAATTTTAGATATTCCATAAAATAAAAAGGAAAGAAAATTGTTTGTTTGTTTTGGTTTTAGCGTTGTTTCTGTTACGATAGGCGGTTAACCTAAACAGTGTTCCTGGATTCTGTATTCTCAACAAGTAACTTCCAACTTCACCACATAAAATCGGAGGTAGGGGACGAATGATTTCGGACAGATACTTTCTACCAAATTGTCACGACCTACACATGGATCGAACAAACGATTCGTAAAACTGAGCTTAGCGAGTGGGGTAAAAGAAAGAAAGACAGAAAACAGCGGTTGTGATTGAAACTCGCTGTAGCTCAAGAGCGGTTGAATGCGATTAAACATGTATAATTCTATGTTGCCATTATCTACATGAGCGATTAAAGAATAGTAACTTTGTACGTAGGACCGGCGACTCAAACTTGCTAGTCCTGGTTTCGTATTCAAGAGATACTAGAATTTGTACAATGACATGTGTATGTGTAAATTTCTTTTATAAATAAGCGTCTGAGATGTCAACATTTAGATTGTAACAATTTTCAAACAATTTAGCAGTTCACTCATTGGAAATTTATAAAGCTACGCTTACGCATTTATGTTACTTTGGGACAGTATTCAAAGCGAAACCTCTTACATCATGACTGTCATGGAACTCTTACTTCAAGTAGTGCCCTTTGCTATAAAATTTCAAAATAATGAAAAATTAACTCCGACTAGTAAAACCAAATCCTGCCGTCAAAATATGTGAACATTTGCATGGACAGATACTTAACTAGACAAACCCATGGAAACTAATCTTATTTCAAAATGTTACTATGCTGGAAAAGTAAGAAATGAACTAGTAAAATATATGTCCTTGAGATGTGCGCGCTTATGGAGGATTAGGGATAATATCAAGAAAAACATGAAACAACCAAACTAACTCTCGAGGAGGGCAAATTCAAAAATATATAAAACTGTTGTATAATACTGCTCAATGATATTTTACAATAATGATGGTTAATTGTTTGTTTCAAATGTGAAATCTCCATATCTCCTATCTGCACAATTGCATTTTAGCAGTGTATTACAACGGAAAACTTGTTAATTGGTACTTTGAATAAGAAAAAGATGAAAAAATACTCATTATTAAATAGAAAATATATTTAAAGCGATTTTCAAAATTGGCCGGATTATGTTGTATCGAATGTACCTGCAGACGTCGAATTACGGTACAAAATTTACGCATGGGGTGGGGAAAATAAAATCACATGTACCGAAAAACCCAAGTCGGTGACTCCCCAATTTTATTTGTCATTTGGATCCGGTATACATTTTAAACATTGTTCGTTGAAAAACAATCAAAAATTTAATTCAGGGATTTTTAAATATGCCACTTTAAAGCCGAAAAATGCAGCGAAACTGAAGTCAATTTTTAATCCATTTGTCAAATATTTGTCGGCGTAAAACAATAATTTTTATATCAGCATAAAGAAAAAAGTAATTTTCGTCGAATGATATATAATTCAAGAAATGTCTTGGTTGGTGCCGTTGCAGTACCCGTAACAATTGCCAAGGATACGCGGCGACGTCATTTTCAAAAATGGGCTTTGGTGGTCAACTTTGAGATCTCGTGTTCAAAAACTGGTTGGCTCTATTGGTATAAAATAAACTGCATCTTGTTTGAAATATGGTCAACTTTCAACATGCCAAATTTAAAGACGATACTCGAAAGTTCGCAAAGTGTCATGTTCTACCTTAAACGACGAGACGAGAGAAATAGCACTGATTTACAGCAAGTTTTAGTGACACAGGTGTATATGTAGAACTGTTCTCTAACGACTGAAATTCTTTTGAAATTCTTAAAGTCATTACTGTCCTCGTCGTTCGGCAGCTGCAAAATTGCAAATATAAGTTTTGGTTCATTTTATATTCCTTCGACATTACCAGCTGGTGAAAATATTATCACTTATTATTATCATTGGCACATGTTTTACACATTTTGGCACAACTGACTGATGAGAAATGTTGGATAAACTAGATTGCATTTTTATTAATCGAAAAATTGCCGTTATTTTAGCTAAATCAATACATTGAGGACCCCTGCGTAATTTGCGCATGCTTCTGGCGTTTAATCTGGAACACGGCTGAATTCCAAATGAAACAACCCAAAATGCAAAAAATCAAACATTAAACTCAGTGCCTTTAAATCATCTGCTCCAGATGTCAACACAGAACTGCATTTCCTTTTATCACTTCTATGTTCTTTTATATATCGAATTTTGAAATGTAAAAGTAACTTTGTTAACACATTTATAAATCGGTTTGTTTATGATAAGATATATGCAGTCTTGAATAAATTTCAAGTTGTTTAGATGCTTGGAAACAATAACTACTGCCTGCACATAATTTCAAGTTAACCAAGCCTTGATCTGACATATTGGAATCGGAAACGTACAACAGACCGCTGAACTTTTACAATCTGTCCTCAATAACACTATTTTATCTATGCAGAACTAGCAGACATACCAACATTGTTGTCATTACAAGTTGTTTCATCTGACGCGTCGAAACAATCAATTACACCGTCACACACTGCAATGATAGATATCAATTCCTGTGTCTTGCACGCGAAATATGAGCCCGACTCCAATGACGAGTCAATCGTATTGTTCATGTTGCTGGTAATATTTGTTTTGATGTATTTTCTTATCATAGGGTGAACTGAAATCCAGTTAAAGATTTATTTTAATACAAGTGCGATGATTTTATAAATGATAAGTCCATACTTTGTAAAATGAATTTCTGGAAGAACTTTATCAGAAACAAGAAATATCATAAGCTTATGGTAATATTAAAAAAACAATTAAACAAGGTCTTCAGTTAATTTACATCAACTATGCATGTCTTGTGGTTTTCGACAAATATATATAGTGAACTAGCATCTGAACGGAGTTTTACTTAACATATATCTAAATTCTAGTTTGACAGAAGAATTGCTTTCGAAGCAAGGGGATGACTTGAAAGCAGAAATCAGAACCAGTATCTAGAGCAAGAACACACCAAACTACTCACATAATGAAAGAAGAAAGAACTTTGTCAGCTGTTGGAAAAGAAAAAGGGAAGTAGTCACGGCGTTCAAACAAGATAAAAAGCTTTCAAAACGTCAGAGAAAATTAGTGCTTTTACAGATTTAGCAGCGTCAAAAACTGCAGCAGATTTTGAGTAAGTCAAAAACGTGCTTTAGACATATGCGGAGAAAGAAATGGAAATTTAAGGTTTATTGAGTTCCAGCAAACCTGAAATAGCTTCGGATATTAGCAGTGATTCGGACAATTCCAGTGGAGAAAACCTTTGCGAATTTTATGTTAATGTGAATTATGTTTGTACTATCTCAAGCAAGTTGAAAAAGAAAAAAAAAGGAGTATTAGCATACACATATAAGGGCTAATAAAGTATACGATACCTCATTTTCGGTGTCATAATGAATTAGCAATTTGTCAGTTCTCCATTCAAAATTTTTAATCCGGAGACTATAATATTCTTTCCCCCCACCCCCAGAATATGCGTACAACCTCTGCAGAACTTGTGCATGCAAACTTTGGTTCAAGAAAATGCGTACATTTGCTTAGGACATTAGTAGATCTTTCCCGAGAACATACGTGCAACTTTTGCCAGGAATATGCGTGCAACCTTTGCAAAGAATATGCGTAGACAACCTCTGCCGAGAATGTGCGTAGATAAAATTTCAGAGAATATCAATAGACAATATTTACCGAGAATAAGCATATAAACTTTGCCAAGAATATGCTTACAACTTTTTCCAAAGATATGCATAGAACTTTTCCCGAAAAAATGCATAGAACTTTTGCCGTGAATATGCGTAGACAACATTTGTCGAGAAAGCATACAACTTTTGTCTCAAATATGCATACAACCTTTGCCTAGAATATACAAACAATCTTTGCCAAGAATACGCGTACAGCACTTGCCGAGAATATACATACATCTTCTGTCAAAAATATGCGACCTTACAACCTTTGAAGAGAATATGCGTACACACTTTGCCGTACAACTTTTGCAGGGAATAACAAGACTTTGCGTACAGCTGTTCCGAGAATTTGCGTACAACCTTTGCCTAAAATATGCATACAGCCTTTGCCTAGAATATGCGTACAGCCTTTGCCTAGAATATGCGTACAACTTTTGCCGAGAATATGCGTGTTGTACACATATTCTTTGCCTAGAGTATGCGTACAACGTTTGCCTAGAATACGAGTCAAATTTTTGCCTAGACTATCGGTACAAACTATGCCGAAAATTTTGAATGCGACTAAAGTTTTGTAAATAATGTTTTGAATATGATATATTTATAGTTAAATATGATTTCACTCGTTCTTTTTCCGCATTTTTAGGTATCTTTTAGGTATCGGCTTTGAATAGTGCAATATAAGTTTTAATTCCTTGTACCCAGTACGTCAAAGTTCTCATTATCATTCCATCTTACAGCAATTTTCCTGATCTTTACGTTCTAGTGTTATGTTGAATATTACACTTGCCTGCATATGAACAATCTTTTTCATCAAATTTATCTTCACAATCAAACTTGCCATCACATTTCAAATGCTGTGGAATGATTCTTTCAATGTCGCACATAAGTGTATGGTTCTGGGAGCTTTCAAGGGAGATGTCATCCGCTTGCCTTACGCTCTGCGTTTCTGAAATTATTTTATGATTAATTGAAAACCCTAAGTACTAAAGCTGCCATTTGGCACTGACGTCTGTTTATTAAAAAGTCAACTGAAACACAAACAGAACAAAAATGAGTCCTGTATACTGATGCAGTATATTATGTACATGTTAAGATTAAAAGAGGTAACATTTTGTATCACCTTTAATGTTGCAAGGTTCCCATTCTTGATTCTGAAGGGGTGAATCAACGTAACACCAGTTATATCCAAAATTAAAAGGATCGCGGCAATAATTCAGCGCATCTACAATATCCATTTCGGAAACATCCACATTTTTCAAACCCATCATGGTCCATCTTAGACATGTCTTTCCAGTAATAGTTGTGTTTTCTCTTCCGGTATATCTAAAGTTTGTTATACACCGTCGTTCAGCTTTAATTTCTATGATGAAATAAGATTAGATTAGACAATACCACATTCTCGTTCAGTTTTGATTTCTATGATGAAATAAGATTAGACTAGACAATACCACATTCTCGTTCAGTTTTGATTTCTATGATGAAATAAGATTAGATTAAACAATACCACATTCTCGTTCAGTTTTGATTTCTATGATGAAATAGGATTAGATCAGACAATACACCGTCGTTCAGCTTTGGTTTCTGTGATGAAATACGTAGAATTAGATTAAACAATACTTTATCTCAAAGAAAAATATACTATCTGCAGAAATGCCGCGAAAAGGAAATATACTCGTGGGTAAAGCAGATTCATTCACTGTGTTCTAGCATGGCATTCTTCCAGTCTCAAGGTAGTTCTGCACGTTTGGGTCGAGTATTTTTCTACAATGTAGAATTTGATTAAACCCTGATTTTTCAAAACTTTATAATATATTTGAAAAATGGAGCAAATAATAAAGATGTTTCCAGCTAATTTTAAGACATAATTTTGACTTATTTAACGTGTAAAATGTTTTAATATCACAGTTTAACTTTAGAAAGATGGTATTAGTGCCATTGTAAAAAATACTTACAGGTCGCCATTAGTTCATAAAATGATTTTTATATATCCGTACGCCAAATCCAGGCTTTATTCTACATCTTCCTGATAAATGACGTTACGCCATCACTTCCGGTTTATCAAACGTGCAAAACTACCTTAAAATATAGAAACAAGAGCACCGCCTACGGGTGCCATCGTTCGTCTGCAAGTGCTTCACAATATGTAAGAAAAGAGTTATAGTTCAGATTTCGTAAATGTGAAAAGGGACATAATTCTCACAAAATGTAGTTTACAGTTATGGTTCTTGACATACATAGTCATCTATTGATGATAAACAAGTGTGCCAAGTAGTTTTTGAAAAACGTGGACATAAATAAAAAGAAACCAAGAAACTTAAATTTCAAAAAGGGTCATAATTTTAACAAAATGCATATCAGAGTTACGGTTTTTGACCTACTTAGTCACCTAATGACGATAAATAAGTGTACATAGGTTCAAAGCTGTAGCCTTTATAGATTTTGTGAAAAGGTGGACCTAAACAAAACGTTTTTACCAACACGGACGCCGATTTAGTAACGTTTAGTGTCCATTTACTAGTGACACATTTAGTGACGTTTAGTGTACATTTACTAGTGACACATTTAGTGACGTTTAGTGTGCATTTACTAGTGACAAATTATATGGCGTTTAGTGTACATTTACTAGTGACACATTTAGTGATGTTTAGTGTGCATTTACTACTGATACATTTAGTGGCGTTTAGTGTGCATTTACTTGTGACGCATTTAGTGGCGTTTAGTGTGCATTTACTACTGACATGTTTAGTGACGTTTAGTGTGCATTTACTACTGACACATTTAGTGACATGTAGTGCACATTTTCTAGTGACACATTTAGTGACGTTTAGTGTACATTTACTAGTGACATATTTAGTGACGTTTAGTGTACATTTACTAGTGACACATTTAGTGATGTTTAGTGTGCATTTACTACTGACACATTTAGTGGCGTTTAGTGTGCATTTACTACTGAACATTTAGTGACGTTGAGTGTACATTTACTACTGAACATTTAGTGGCGTTTAGTGTACATTTACTAGTGACACATTTAGTGACGTTTAGTGTACATTTACTAGTGACACATTTAGTGATGTTTAGTGTGCATTTACTACTGACACGTTTAGTGACGTTTAGTGTGCATTTACTACTGACAAGTTTAGTGACGTTTAGTGTGTATTTACTAGTGACACATTTAGTGACGTGTAGTGCACATTTTCTAGTGACACATTCAGTGACGTTTAGTGCACATTTTCTAGTGACATATTTAGTGACGTTTAGTGTGCATTTACTAGTGATACATTTAGTGACGTTTAGTGTGCTTTTACTATGACCTTTTGACTTTTAGGTACTTTATAATTAAACATTTATTGACTTTTAGTGTGCATTTCATGGAAAAATTTTAGAGACGTTTTGGTACATTTATAGTGAACATTAGTGACGTTTAGGATACTATGACTATTTTAAAAATAGAAAAAGGAGTAGATTTTCTGTGACTCTTTGTGTAAAATTTGAGGTGGGGTTTTTAAAATCTGCCATACCATAATACACAAGGTTCCCACTTTTTTCTGCACTGTTTTTAAGCCCCAAAAGGGGAACCCCACTTCCCCGGGGGTCTCCAAGGGTTTTGCCAGCGGGGTTTTATACTTTCCCCCTTTTAAGAACGCATATAACACCTAACTAGATTTAAAAAAAGGGTTTGAAAAAAAAAAACCTGTTTGGGGGTAATACCCTTTTAGAGGTTTTTATTTTGCCCAAAATATCGGAGGACTTTTTGGAAATTTTCAACTTTCAAAAAAACGGGAAATTTTGGACATGGATTAACCGTTTTGGCAAAACCCCGAATAAAAGAAGCTATAATTCCTTTTTATCTGGTTTTAATTATCTGCGAAACATAATTCATTATGAAAAGAATGGATTAAACCATTAATTCCTTTCCAAATGAATTCCAACTTTAAGAAATATTACACTTTAGTTCATTAAAAAATGGATTAAACCCACCCTTTTCATTTGGACTGTGAATTGTCATAATCATGGTAAAAAATAAAGTGGTATGTATATATATAAAAAAAACAGGGATTACCATGCTTTATTTTGCATGTTTTCGAATCATCTAAAAATCACTGCTGATATTAAAGTAGAAAATGACGAATTAATGGTCCCATCTAATGCGGGAAATGTAAGAATGGTTTAATCCATCTGTATTGTGACTGTTGAAACTAGCACTTAAATGAAAATATGATAAAAATATGAGAGGAAACCCTCTCCTTTTCATGTAGTAAAGAATGCAAAAATTTGAAAATAAAAGAATAGTATGTTCCCCCTTTCCCTTCGCGCTTTTTTACAAGCAATGTTAATATAAAATAGACGGATTAATCCACCCAATTTGTGTGGAAAACACATTAGCAGAATTCTCAATGTAGAGTCAAAAGCAGGTAATCCTCCTTTTTCCTTAAAAAGATAAATTATTTTTTTCAAGTAGTAAAAACCCTGTTACACTTTTCCAAAACTTTCACATGAATTTTGATGAAAGATGGTTTATCCACCCTACATTTTGCAATGAGAAAACATTGAAAGACCGTCTAAATTTATAATCAAAGACTGGATTAATCCTGCATTCTTAGTCATGTTTTAAAAACTTGAAAATTATTTTTTCTTATGTAATGAAAACCGTTCCGGCATGGTTTAACCATCTTTTCTTTATCATTTTTCCCAAAAAACTTCTAAAGCGAGCAAGTTTTGATAAAAAGAGGATTAATCCCCCCCTATATAATAATGAAAACAAATTGTAAGACCGTCTAAAATATATAGCAAAAGAGGTTTAATCCATGTTTTTTGGGTGCAAGTTTACAAAACTTGAAAAAAGGGAAAAAGTACCCGTAACAATTCATGTATGAAACCAGTTTCGCGGAATGGAAAACCCATTTTTTCTTTTTCACTTTCACAAACTTCTACATGCGATGCCTATTGATAAAAGATGATTAATCCACCCCTATTATATTAATGAAAACAAATTAAAGACCGCTAAAATAATATCAAACATGGTTTAATCCAAGTTTTTTGGTGTGCAATTTTTAAAAAAATTGTAAAAGATAAAGTAATCCGTAACAATTTCAGTGTAAAAACCCATTTTTCGAGACATGGTTTAAAACCATCATTTTTTTGCACATTTCAAAAACTTCTACTTGCGATGACATTTGTAAAAAGATGAATTAATCCCCCCCCTATTATATTAAAAAAACAAATTGTAAGCCCGTCTAAAAATATATGCAAAACATGGATTAGCCCAGCTTTTTTGGTGTTCAAGTTTTCAAAATTTGAAAAAAGTAAAGTAATTCAAAAATTTATGAGTGAAAAACCAGTTCGGGGACATGGTTTAATCCCCATCATTTCTTTTTTTGTACTTTTAAAAAAACTTCTACATGCGAGCACATTTTGTAAAAGGTGGTTTCATTTTTCATTTTGTGGAGCAATTCAAAAAACAGCTGGGTCGTAAAATCAAAGATACGGATTAATCCATCTTTTTTTCCCAACACGTTTTTCCAAATTTTATACATACAATGAAAAAATTTTGGTTTTTCTATCCAATTTCTTTAGTGAGAAAATCAAACAACTTTTGCGAAAATTTCCAAATGTTAAATCAAACCACCCTTTCCTTCGGTCCCTTTACATGATTTCTAGCTACAAAAAATTAATCCACCCCTCTAAAAAAAATTTTAAAAAACATTTTAAAAAGGTTTTCAAAAAAAAAAGGATAGATTATTTATCAACCATACATGTTTGGTTGGTTTAAAGGAAAAATAATAAAAACCCAAAATTTTTTTCTTTTTTTCCCAAATTAAACGAAAAAAATTCGCATTTTTTGGTCATAAACTCAAGGGGTTTTAGAAATTAATTTAGGTTAAAGGCTGATGGTAAATGAATTTCATCATGATTGAGGTTTACACCCCTTCTAATTGCTGCCCCCAAAGGCTGGCTTTTTTTGGTTTTGATTTTACATGCCGGTGACCAATTCTATGTCCGATTTTCAAAATTTTTTTAACTTTAAAAAATTGTTTGCGATGGCTCTTACACAAAAGCATTCCTTCCTGTTGATAAAATATCAAACTGAAAAAACTTTTTTTTTGTTTCGCCGGATTGTTCTTTAACAGTTTTCATACGTGATAATTTTTCCTTTTTCCTAAATGAAATCAGCAGAAAATGATCAAAATATACTACGTCATGATTTCTTGATGTTTTTTTTAATTATTATAATAGTAAAACAATTTACACATTAAACCCTGCGCCTTTTTTCGCATCAAATCAATTTAGCTCATTCTTTCAGTTTTCGTTTTAAAACATGCAAAAATGTCTTTATAAAACTTTAACTTCTCTATTTCCCGTCAGCTAGAAGAGTGGGTTTATAACGATAAAACCCATGGAAATATTCAGTTTCATGACCCCTAAGTGAAATTTAATCTGTTGAGATACAAATATAGTCTCCTTTCCGCTACCAGAGGTTTACCATGGTTCCCCGGTATTTACCCTTGACTTTTGACGAATTCTGAATGAAAAAAAAAGGCGTCTGTCAGTATCTCTAAATCCCCGGGGGAACGTGTAAAACCGGGCCCAAAAATATTGGAAATTCTCACTAAGTTTTTTTCCCATCGTTTTTTGTCAACCTAAAATAAGTACACCTTTAAAATCTATAATAAGGATCCGTGTCTTTTTTCACAGAACCGAGATTACAAAGGCTAAAAATGATCGGGTGAAAATTTTATGAAAAAAATTTGGGTTTTGGGGGGAGGGATGACATATTTTTAGACTTTTTTCCCCCTCCCCCTTTTCCATCGAAAAAAAAAGAAAAAGAATCAAAAATTTTCCACTGGTTTGATAAAAATTTAAATCTAAAATGTTTCTATCTAGTGTGATAGAAACCTTTTTTGCTTTTTTTGGTTTTATAATTCTTTTAAACTGTAAAAAACATTCCATATTAAATAAAATGTTTTTCATACTCCTTCCACAAACCCGGGGGCCAGCCCTTTTCCTCTTTTTAAAATTGCTTCAAACTGAGCAAAAAAAAGGGAAAGTTTTTTCAAAAAAGTTTTTTACCATCATAATTGTTTACTTTAAAGGACATAAAAGCAGTGAGGATTTTCTGTTCTACTCCTACTAAAATGTAGTTTACTTCACCAAAATAAATAAACAAGCAAATTTAATTAAAAAACATTTCTCATTCTGCTTCTATCAAAGTCACAAATACATCCACAAGTAATCAAACCAAACCACCCGCCCCGTAGCTTTTCCTTGTCAAATTAGTGTCCCTAACCTGTCTGCCGTTATTCCCCTTTAAATTATGTCCAACCTGTCTGCAATTTGGACTTTTTAAGGGTGTGAAAAAGGTATCTTCTAAAAAAATTTAGAATCTCTGCGATGTAAAATTACCCAGACTTTTTAGAAAAGGATCACTACCTTATTTCCAAAAAATACCTAAAAAACCACAAAAAGAACACCAAGAAAAGTAGTTTTGTGTATCTTTAATGTCGAGATTTAATGTCTGACATGTTACACCATGGAAACCCCAAAAATGACAAAGTTCTAAATTGTGGGAAGAATACATGTGTAAATATTTTTATTTCATTTTTTTTTTTTAAAAGCTAAAAGCAAAAAAACCCCTTTGAAAGCTCCCAAAAATGGGGGGTTAGGTCAATAATAAATAAAAAAGGACCTGTCTTATATAAAACACGAAAATGCCATTTTTTTTTACTGGGGAAAAAGGGGAAAGGTTATTTTTTCCGCCATTATCTGGCTATTGAATTCCTATATTTAGGCTACTTTTATTTTAAAATGCAAAATAATTCCCCATGACTTTTGATGAAATAGTGGCAGTGAATGACGGTTTATTTTTTAATTAAAAAAATAATTTTATATTTCCTTATTCTCTGTGACTGTACAAGTTCCATCGATATTTTTCAAAACTTAATGTTTTAATTTTGTCCAAGTGTGAAGATGATTGTTTTGCTAAAATAAAGTTTTTTGATTTTCATCTCGGTCAGTAAAAAATTTTTGAAGGACTTTTTTTTTAACTAAAACGTTTTTTATTTGATGTTTTTTCTTTTCGTTTTTTATAGACAAGAAAATAATCGTAAACCGTTAATCTTTTTGTTTTAAAATTTTTTTTACGGGCACCGTATTCAAGCCTTTAACTTTCCATCAATTAAAAAGTTTTATTAATTTTTAAAAAAAATACTTGTGAAATATTTTGTAGCGCTAACTTTTTCATAGCTAAAAATTATTTTTGAAATGCTTTTATGACATGATAAAGGTTTATTATTTCCCCCCTTGGATTTACAACCCGAGAGCACGGCACGGGGGTAGTATCTCCACCCCCTTTCCTGGAGGTAATTTTCACTGTGGCAAACTTATTATCGTTTGATAACGAGCAAAATGTAATACATTCAAACTTTTATTTTTTGATTTTTAAAACTTTTAAAATGACCCAAAGAACGACATGCCCCTGGGCCTTTGGCCTCCGCTAATACAAAAATTTTTGGATCTATTACTTGGTATATGAAAACAAAGTTTTTTTTAGGCCTTTGTGAAAAACATATCTTGTTTGATTTTTTTTTCAGATCTTTTCGAAAACAGTATTTTTTTTTTTATTTTTTTTAAAAACATGTTAAAGTAAGATTATCAGGGTACGGGGTTTTTTTCTGCTGTGACCCCATGAGCGCGGAGCGTGGGGTTTTAATGGTTGGGGCAGGTCTTTTTAATTTAAAGGGCCGCGATGCCTTTTAACCCTTTTCCCCCCTCTAAAAATTATATTTTTGTTGTTTTGGGTTTAACGTCATTTTTCAACAGTATTTCAGTTATGTAACGGGGGGCATTCCCTTTATCAGTGTACCATTTAAAAACCTGTTTCAGCATTAACTGTCAATTTCCCACAATTAATTTAGTGGGGGGACGAATGTTTTTCGACACAATGTCTTCTATCGAATCTTTCACGGAGAACATAGCCCGCCGGGATCCAACTAACGCCCCATGATCCTAGACTGAGCTCCCCCACTGAGCTAAGCGGTCGGACGGAAACTGTTAGCCAACGTACCCTCTATCTTGTATAAATTGCTTTTAAAACACGGTTTTGCAAAGTATTCTTAAAAATTTTTTTCGCCCGTATTGAAAAATTTTACCTTTGCAGTTTGTGATTTGGGGTTGGGGGGGGCGGGGCGGTAAGCTTTCTTTTCATGTCCAAAAAATTGTTATTTTGGGTTTGTTTCGCTCGCAAATTTATAATCGCGAAAGTGGGGGACAGGAGACGCTAAACTTCATCTTGTCCGAAAACATAGAAAAAACCAACAGGGGCTTGCGACCGTAGGATCCAACCGTTGCGACCACGTTCGGTCAGGTTACGTTTTTTGTTTTCAAAGCATATTGCTTTTTAGAAAACCGTTGCGAACACAGGGATCCTGACCAGACGGAGGATGACAGACTGGTCGGGAAACCATGGGTCGAAAAGTAAAAATTTTGTTTTCTCATGGCGCAGTCTATTGCTTTATGCCTCAATAGTCCGCCCAGATTTAAAAAGATTGCAATTTCAAAACACATAAAAACAATTTTCGAGGGAGAAATTCATGGATCACGGGTCCCCCAAAACCCGCCCTAATCTTGGATTCGTCCCGTAATAATGACATTTTACGTTATCACAAGTGCACTCTTTCGGGGAAACATGTAATTTTGAAAGAAAAATCATGCAGAAAAAAGCCGACTGGTGAATAAGTTGTAAAGAAGATGAAGCTGCAAAATTGGAAGGCGCATAGTACTTAAAAAAACTAAAAGTACCAAAACTCATGATTAAACCAAAAAAAAATTTAAGATATTATACAGATAACATTCAACTTCGGGATTTTATCCTGAAACCAATTTTAAATACATTATTTGTCTGGGTTGCCAATCATTCGAAAAATTATGTAATATTTTATACATGCCTAATCTGGTAGTTTTAAAAAGAAAGGGAAAGATTTGTTTGACAGTTTTTTTTTTTTGTTGTTGTTTTTTCTTTACAAGATCGGAATCAGACCTACTCGAATATTTTACCAACAGATGACCTTGTTTTAGAATAATTTTTGATGCACGTGGATGTCTTAAGTCACGTGAAAAGGTTGGTGTGTAAAGAATACCGGTTTTTCGTGCCATAAACCTTCCCCCGAGAATATATTGGGTTTATGCAAGTCTTCCGAAATTATAGACCCTAGGTAAAACAAAGGGTGGGTGTGTTAATTATTTGTAGTGACGATATAATTTTGATATAATACTTTGAAACAATATAGTAAATCAAAACTGCTTACACTTAATCTTGAAATAGCGTTATTTTGCAGTTATATGCGCTTAGATTACCCAATTTCTTAAGAGAAATATATAAATATATTAAACTTCATTAATCATTTTTTTTAGATTACAGTTTTTTAACGAATGAAAATTAATGTCTTTTCGCCCCAATCATTCGAAGAAATTTCTATACGAAATGAATTTTTATCGGTACGGAGCTGCTTTTTTTTCCTTGAATTTTTTTTTGTTTAATTCCAAAGGCTTCATGAAAAACTTTTGCCAAAAAATTTTTTCTTTGTTTTCCCGGGTATATTCGGGGTTTTTCTATCGATTTTCAAAATTTGTGTTGAAAAAGATCTTCATTCACTTTTTTTTTTTCTTAACAGCAAAACATAAGATTACATTTTTATTTAAATACGAAAAACTCGGTTTTAGTGCACAAAAATTGTTTAATGTGTGTTTTTAAAAAAAAAAAAAAAATTAAAAACGCACTTTAATTTTTTCTAATTTAGTTAATTAAAAATTAAAAAATAAATTTTAAATCAAAAATTTACTTTCCCTTTGTCCCAAATCTTCCACTGAAAAATTAAAGACAGAGTATATTCCGAGTGCGGTCACTTCAACAGGATGTTAGCCTCGGGCTAGATAAACACACAATGGTGTTTCCCCCTGATTGGACGATTCAATTGCGGGCGCAGGGGGCTTTGGGGCCTTTTTAAATTAATGTGTTGATTAAAGTAAAATTTAAAGTTTTAAAAAAGTTGAGATGGATTAATCATTTAATCTTAGTAACATTTGATTAAAAATATGTTAACAGTTAATGATGATGAAAAATACAGTACCGCAAAAAAAAAATACCACGGAAACAAAATAATCTTGGAACACTGTATACATAAAACATCTGCGGATTCTTGGAAAAAAAAACATCAAAAGGGAATGAAAACAAATTTCACTTTAAGATTTTATAAGAAAGCTGAATATGCTGTTACCCAAAAATCAAAATCTATATAAAAGATGGTAGCAGACGATTTTTATCAAACCCAATGAAGGACAGCGTGTTTTTTCGAAACTTTGGAGTTGACATATTACATAATTATTTTGCATTGTAAGCAAGAGTGTGTAAAAGTGCAGACAACAAGTTGGGTTTTAAAAAGCATTGATTTTAACAATAGGGATGGATTAAATGGATATTAACATTAAGTGGAAAAAAATTCGGAACGCGCAAGAAGAAAAATGGTTTATTCAGTCTTTGAAATTTTTATTTTACATTTTTTTCCCTCAATATCAGGTTCTTTAAATTGTACAAGTTTTAAAGAATGTAAAACGTTTTGCCTTTGAAATGGCCGAAGGGAAAATTTTTAAACATGTCGCGATTGGGATTTATTTAAAAAATTTTTTTCCTTGTTTTTAGCGCTCTCTCGTACTTAAGGATCTTGAATGTAAAGAAAAAAGATATTATATAAATCCTTTTTAATTTCTTGTAAAGAAAAAACTTCAATGAAAATCAATGTTAATGCCCGAATTTTTTGAAAATGCAAGAAAGGAGGGGGGCACGAAATAATTTATTTTGAATTTGTGATGGTCCGTGAATGTGGGGTTTTTTTTTTTTTTTAATTTTGGAAAAAGCGCAAAAAGAAAGACTGAATTTTCCCTGCTTTTGGGTTCCCTTTGAAAAAACCCGAATGTGTTTTTTTACAGAAAATCCACTTTTTCTTTAATATTTAGGGGCTGGGCTCCCGATTTTGGGTAAAATTTTGGGGTTTTTTCTTCTTTTTTTTTTAAATGAACCTGGCCATTTAAACAAAATTTAGAACATGCAGTTTTTTCCGGGGGGGTCAAAACCAGATTGCCTCGGCAAAAAAAAAAGAAAAAAAAAAAAAAAAAAACCTTTTACCATCTGCCCAAAACAGTGGGAGAATTTGTAAGGAACAGAAAAAGAACAGAACATATAATTTATTTTAACTTTACATACGTACTCGTTGTAACGTATAAATGTATACACACTATAACATTTTAATAGACTTAAAAAAATAATATAGGTACAACTTTTAGTGGATAAATAAACCCAAATCAACAAAGTTACCACCATTAATAAAAATCAGAAAGAAACACAGTTAACTAAAAAAAGTCGTTTCATCAGGTTTATGAGGATGAAATTTTATAACCGTGGGGAATTATTTCATCCATTACATTTTTATACATGTAAAAATTTTAAAATGGATTATGCCATTAACCCGCTACGCATGTAGAGGGCCAGATCCCCTACTATATAGTGTCCCCCCAATCTAATTAAAACTCCCTTTATTGTTGCTTTCAGCGATTTTGTAAAAGTAGTGTTAAGGGCAATTAGCACAGAAGGGGTCCCGCTGACCCGTGAAAACGGGGTTGGGGGGAGTTGAAAAAAATTGAATTTTTTTTCGTGAATGTTGATTTTTATTATTTTTATTTTGTTGTTGTTGTTGAAAAATTTCGGTTTTTAATCGAGACAAAAGTTACTACAATATTCTGCAAGCATTAAAACAAAATTTTTTAGATGAGTAAAAAGTTACATTTTTATAAAATTTTTTTAATTTGTGCACATCTTCAAACAGAAACCCCAAGAAAATAAAAACTTGATTTTTTTCCCTAAAAACCATTAATGAAATTTGTAAAAATATTCCTAAAAGGGGTTTTTTATTTTTTATTATGATGTTTAATCAAAAATTTTTTTTTTCACAAAAATGCACAAATATGTATTACGTGTTTTTAAAAAAAAAATTTATGTTTCCCCTTCTTTCTAATTGATACAGTACATAAGGTAACTGATACCCTAGTTTATTAAAAAGCCCTCAGCCCCCAACTTTCCCAAAGAATTTGGCCCACTACCAAGATCTGGCCTTTAACGCCCGGGCCCTTGAAATAAATATTTCACATGTAATTAAGCAGATTTTTAAAAGCATGTTTGATTCTTTTTTTTTTAAAATTTTTGAAATTTTTTGAAATCATTTGAAACGTACAATGAGAAATTTGGAGATTTTTACCCGACGGGGGAAATTTTGGATTTTTTACCGCAGCTGGAAAAATCCCTCTTCACCCCGGGGACTCTGTGCTGTAAAAGACGTACTCGAAAAAAATAAAAATATTTTTTTACCCTGGCCCGGTGGGGAAGGGGTCCGCGAAGGTTGAGCCCGGGGAGCGTTCGTCCGTTAAAAATTTTTAATGGGGTTCGTTCCGAAAAGGCCCTTTGTGAGCCGCGAGCTAGTTAAATGGTTACCGATTTTTTCCGCCGGCGCCTGGCATTGTAGAGGATTTTTGGGGGGATTTGGACGCACAATAAAGGTTCCTAAGCCCAAATTTTGGCCCCCTTTTTAAAAAACAAGAACTTTTCCTTTACCTTTTTTTTTGAGAAGATTTATGTAGTAATTTATATTTTTATTTATGGACGTTGGTTTTCCCCTATTTTATTTAAAACACGGGGCCCATAAGAAATAGTTTTAAAAAAAAAAAACCCTTGATAGATTTCATTATTTTCTTATTATTTCTAAAAAGATACTGCAAGAAAAAAAATAACATGGTTTAGGTGCAATTTTCCGGCCCTCGGGGGTAATTTACGCGGTAACTCGGCAGACCTCGGCCGGAAAATTTCCTCTCACCAAAACCCTAAAGAACGCATTAAATCCAGTCTTTTTTTAAAATTTTTTTTGGTAAGATAGCAAAGTTGTTTTTTTTTTTCACTAAAAGAAATGCAGATTTATTAATCCACTTTGATTTTTCAATGTCTTTGATTTTTTTCATTTTTATTTTGAATGGGGAAGCCAATGTTTTATATATAAGTAAATCATAAATGAGATGATAAAAACTTTTTTCTTTGTTTTCAATTAATCCCAAAATTGAGTGTAAAAAATTGGGAAAAAAAATGGATTAAACCGTGTCTTTTATTTTAATAGTTAAGGGGATCCGCGAAGGGTTTTTTTTTAAGAAATAACTTTTAAAACAAAAAAGTTTTTAACACTATTCATGCAGGGTGGGGTTTTTACGTCAGGCGAATGATTTTTTTTACGACGTTTATCCCCCCCGAATTTTTAAAAAAGTGTTTTAAAAATAGTTTTTTTAAAAATTTTTTTTGATTCTAATATGCCCTTTTAAACTAAAAAAAAAAGATACAATTAGTAGCGCTTTTTCTTGGTCGCAAAACCCAAAATTGAAGAACCACACTTAACATTAACGTTTAAAGTCATTGTGGTAAAAAGTTTTAACAGAAAAATTTAGAATTCAAATAAAAAAAAGGGATGGAATAAATTTTTAAATTTTTATTTAATACACGAAATTTAAAAAAAAGGTTTGGAACTTGGAAATAGAAAAGGGGATAAATCCGGTTTTTATGTTTTTACATAAATTCGAAATTTCTGGTTTGTTAGTGTTTTTCAATACTGCAACTGGAAGGGTTAACCATTTTTTCTATCGATATAACATGAACAATGTGTGTAGCAATTATGGAAAAAGATAGAAAAAAGTGAAAATCCTTTAGTTTGATTTTGCTTGGAGAGTTTTACAAACATAAAAATTTGGGAAAGGTTAATCCCTCTTTTTTTGCAAAATTGATTTTTTTTAAAGTAAAGGGCAGATCAAAATATCCCTTTTCTTACTTTTTTACGGTCTTTCAATATATTTCCACTACACAAAATAGAGATGGATTTAAACCACCTTTTCTAAATCAATGTTAGCACTGCTTGTAGAAAATATTTTTTTCCATAAAAAAGAAAGTGGTTTTAAACCATGTTTTTGTTTAACTTTTAGAAATTTAAAACCCAATTGGTATTTAAAGTCGTAACAGTCCAAAAGAAAGGTGGGGAAATTTAACCGTTTTATATTAAACATGAAGGGATGATAATGTATTTGTTCAAACTAAAATGAGAAGGTCGGAACAAATTTTTTTCACCCAAATAAAATGGGGATGGGTTAATCCATCTTTTGTAATTTAAAGTTAGCCTGTTAAGGGAAATATGGTTTCCTTAAAGACTGAATGCATGGATTTAAACATGTTATTATTTTTTTTTAGATTAACCGACAGTGTGTATTTTACGTCGGTAGGACATTGTAAAACAGCCAAGATGGGAAAAGGGGATTATCCATGTTATTATTTCCCAAAGAAGGGGATTTATCATGATTTGTTCAAACTAAAATGAGTTAGAGTTGGAACAATATTTTTTCCCCCAAAAATAAAATATGGAGGAATTAAACCATCTTTTTCTATAATTAAGCTGGCACTGTTCGGGTTTAGAAGTTTGATTTTCTAAAAGTCAATCTGGATTAATCCAGTTTTTGGTTTTTCATTTTTGATAAACCACAGTGTTATTTCCCAGCAGTAATGGCATTGCAAAAAAAAATCTGATGAAAGGGGATTAATCCTCTTTTTTTGAATTAATGCTGGCCTGTTCGGTAGAAGTACTAATTTTTTTTTTTTGTGGTTTTTTTTTTTTTTTTTTTTTTGGTTTTTTTTCTTTTTTTTTTAAATCATGTTTATTAATCAGTTGGATTTTAATAACAATCCAAGCTGAAAGGATGGATTAATCCATCTTTTAATTACACTTGAAGTGGACTGATCATGTATTTTATCAACAAAATGGAAAAAATTTTTAACAATTCTTGATTTCAGTCGATTGCGTTGCTTATTAGAGTTTTGCTGATTGTATGATGGATTAATCCATGCTTAAGATTGTATTGGTTTCTAATTTTGTAGAAATTATTTGGAAATGACTGGGACTGAATGATGGATTAATCCATGCACTGTTCCTTGAAGATCTACGATAAATATTGGAGTTTTATTGTAAAGGCATTATCAGCAATGGATGTTATATTTGCAGATGGATTAATCCATGTTTATATAATGCACTTGGAATAAAATTGAAATAATAGCTTACGTATTTTATTCGTTTGTTTGTCAAAGCATGGATTAATCCATGTCATAACCTAATTTATTTACAAATTCGACCATTTCCTAAATAGTCCTCCGTTATTTAGTCAAAATAAGGACACCCAAAATGGCGTATACTACCCCCAAACAGGGATTATTTTGTCAAATCCCTTTTTATAAAATCATCAGTTACCTGTATTATTTTATTTCCATGATAGTAATTATAAATCATTATATAAAATGTTGAGAAATACAGATTGACAATGACAATATTAAGCTAAGACAATTTGTTTAATGTCTTAATATTTATTTGAATGAATGTAGAAAAATGAACAGCACTGCATATTTTATTTCTACAAGGTAAAATTTATTTATCTATATTTTTAAAACTATGCAAAAGAGAGATTGGCTGAATAAGTTTTCAGATGAAGTTGTGAAAATATATTAAATCATGGAGGGCCTAAATTGTCTAGCTGTCATGTTGTAATATCACTGTATTATATCAATATTATCCGATTTAATTTCTAACAGTTCATACTGAAGGGAAAAAGTAAGGAATTACTTTGTAGTGGGTCTTTAATAAAACAGTCTAGTGGGTCTTTAATGAAATAGTCTTTACATGATTTTGACAACCCTATCGCTTGCTTTTCTACATGTGTGCAGTTAAGAGATTGCGATGTACGCTTTACATGATAATGTTAATATTTGTTATGCCAAGCTACCGATTTGTTCCCATTATTCCCGATATTTCGACGGAACAGAAGATTAAACCGGCAACATGCAAACGGGTCCTTACATGTTTGTACACAGAATACAGTAATAACACTAAATTGAACAAAACAACTAAAGCACCAAATACTATTTCCAAGCATGTCAATCGTAAATACTTGGGTTTAACGTCGCTACGACACATTAATGGATCAAATGGCGACTTGCCAGCTTTGATGGTAGAGGAAGACCCCAGGTTCCCCTCTATGCATTATTGCATCACGAACGGACACCTGACTAGAACCGCCGACCTTCCGTAAGCCAGCTGGATGGCTTCCTCACACGAAAAATTCAAAATGTCCCGGGTGAGGCTCGAACTAACATCGGTGAGGGGCAAGTGATTGGAAGCCACTGACATTAACTACTCGGTTACGAAGGTCCCTATATCATACTTTGTCGTCTAAATTACCTCCTTCCTCTTCGTTCGATTAACATATTGATTTAATGCTTAAATTGATCTAATTAATTCATGCATCTGTAGGCCCTTAACAAAATGATTATTTAAACACCAAACTTACCTTAAACAAGTTTCTATCAATTTTGTGATTATGTGGATACATGATATCCCATCTTTGGCACAGTTTTCCACTGAACGATGTACTCAGATATCCCAAGTATGTGTGGTATACAATGCTCGAGTTTGGTCTGGCGGGAACTGGATAAAAAGAAATATGTATACATGTACTATTCAAGAATAGTTGAAATAATTATAGATCATCCCTCGTATTTTTTTACCTCCGTGTATTGTTTCAATACCATAGTAGTGTAGTAAATATAGTGTTCAACTTTCGAAGAATTCTATGTATTGTGCAAGACATATCTTTTTACTATGGGGAAACTAACGGGTCAAGGTTTTGCGCATGAGACGTCTTCTTATTATGGGGAACATTTATACCAAGTAATATTAAAATCCTTTGATGAACTATAACAGATTTATGGACCGGACACGGACTTGTGGACTGAAGGAATGGCAGACGGGCACACAGAAAAGCACAGTCATACAGTCCCCGAAACTGGCAGACAGAAAAGCACAGTCATACAGTCCCCGAAACTGGCTTTTAACCAGAAGGGGACTAATAAAGAAACACTTGAATTACATTATTTTATTACACTGCATACCCTAATATTGTCTGAATTTATATATCATTGATAATATTTGGCGGAATGAATATCTTGTTGTAAAAGATCTTACTGAAACCAAGTTGAACCCATCTATTTCAATTTAAGCGTAATATTTGCGATTTCCATCAGGGACTATCCTTTTCTGAACCATTTCGAATATGTTGACCGTTTTCTGTAACGATTGATCTATATTAGATTTGTTTAAAATGAGACCAGTACATATATTGACTATAGTACATACGTTTGATATTACATTCCTCCCAAAGTCCGTCGGCGGTCGGGCATGCCAGGTAAGGTAGGGCATCAATAAACTGGCAATGAGAGTCATCGCACAGTTTACCTGACAAGGTTATGCTTGTATTTCCCTCGTATTCTGAAGTTGAGATCTGCTCTGGTATTTCCACCATTTCTTTATCATCCCACGTTGACAACGACTTGACAGAAACTGGAATAATTTGAAAGGGCCAAAATTAGCTATTTCGACCTTGTCTGTACAATAGCAGTTTCATTTATGATTTGATTTTAACCAAACTTGCACACAACTTGTATCACTACAAGATCTTGTTTCCTTTCTTGAACTGGCCAGATTCCATCTTGGGTTCAAGAGTTAAGGCCCCTTAAAGGTCCAAAATCGGCTATTTTGGCTTTTGCAGCCATATAGAGACTTCATTTACGGTGTTATTTGATATTTGTTTCTTCTGTGAAGATCTATATCATTTATGTTTTATCAAATATTCAGCTTTCATATTTATGTATTTATTTGTTAGGCTGGCCGAACAGTTAATCTCCTTTTTTCAAATTATTTTGAAATTTTGTAAGGGCGGCCTAATTGGTCTGTATATAAATTGTTAGGCTGACCGAACGGTTTTAAATTGTTTTTCAGACTGTTCAAAATTTTGTTCGGCCAGCCTAACACAGTGTTTCTTCTGTGAAGATCTATATCATTTATGTTTAATCAAATATTCAGCTTTCATATTTATGTATTTATTTGTTAGGCTGGCCTAGCAAGGCATATATTTGATGCATTTTATGTTCATTTGAAATAAAACCCATAAAACACATCTTGTTTTTGTGAAGTTTTGTTCAACATGTATGAAAATATGGGTACATATTTACATGGTAATTTTGAGGAAAATGGTCATTTATTTGGGAATTTGTGTACTTTCCCTTTTGATAATATACTCTGTTAATTGATCTATCAATCAGGTTTTTATGTGGTTCATTATTTATACTAACCAAATATTTTTGTTAAAAATATTTCAGTATACATTTACGAAATCGTCATTATGAACTTATAAACCTTCAAAATGATTACTCACTTTTTCTGTCGCTTACAAAATATTTATTTTGTGTTTTATAATTAATGTTATATTTATTTGTGTAGGTGTGCAAACAGTCTGTTTACGCACTCGTGAAGTTTAAATCTGAGTATTGTATTGGTGGCTGCGTTCTTTAAATGTTGTTTTCCGTGTTCAAACATTTTTGTCCATCTTATTCATGGATTATCACCCATGACGTAACCAGCAGCGTAAAAATACATTTCCGCTACGTAGAATATTTGTATCGGTATGTTACCAATGGGACAAGAAAATAACTGCAATACTATCTATACCCTTAAATATATCCAATGGCTACCTTTCACTGAAAACTGTAAGTATATCTATACACTTTTGTCACAGGGTTATCGGCAATAACACACTGGGCCCTATGACCATACTTCGTAAGTATATGGTAAGTAGGTCACCGATGGAAGAATTACCAGTAGCATATAAGCTCTTGTGAATACGTCACGGCGATTTAAAATGTCTTTGTTATTGATTAATTATATACAAGATCTGTTGAAAACTGATTCAAACATGGCTTGATTTGATTGCCCGTTAAACAAGGAAAGAAAGTCAAGTTCTGTATATTCTGCAACAACTAACCGTTACTGTTAACGCGCGGATCGATACTAATTACTACTCGGGTAAATGAAACCCAGCATAATTTAAATCAAAATATTATATTGAACATGTGAGAATGAAAACAATCAAGGTCTTCTTGTGGTTTATTGTCTTAATGGCATTGGTTTATCATTCAAGTGCTAAGCTATATAACCACTCTGGCTGATGCCCTTGTTGTTCAGTTCCTGCGCATCTGACCTCTCAACTGAGATGAACCGTGAAATCTGACTACAAACCACTGGAAGGCCTTGATTATTATTTTGAAAGTAATTTATATAAGCTATTAGATTGTTTTCCAGGCTGTAAAATTTTGTTGTACATGTTATGTGTATGTTGTTTCAAAATAAAAATTGTTTAAACTAAAGGATAAAATTTTGATATTTTCTTGTGACGTTAGAAAAATGAAACTTTGATAGAACAAAAAATGGGGAAAGCCTTATGAAAACCTTGCATACATGTAGCTGTTGTATTATATTGTATTTATAAATAAACTAATCTATGTTGCAGATTACGCTGTGTCACTATACTACAAATGTTTTACTACATATTTAACATATACAATAATGATTATGATAAATAGATAAGGCCACACAAAATTCATTTCTTGGTCATCAGATTTTTTTTTTTTTTTTCAAAAAAAAGTAGGAGTGGGCGAGCGAAATGAAAATATAAATATTTGTTTTTGGATTTCACCTATTTCTGGAGTGGCCGAGGAGAAAAAATAAAACCTTGTCACAAGAATCAACAAGCACTGCAAAACATATCAAAATGGCTTGAAAATACATAAAAGAACCAAAGATCTTTAAATGTGGAAGATTTAATGAAAAACTGTTCTCAAAATACATGGCAACCACTCGACACCTGACTCAAATATATCTATGTTTACCGGGTCGCGCTATATTGTATTATTTAGACATTTAAACAAACTGGAGGGACATCAGGCGGAGACAAAAATCTGGCAATTTGACCATACTGTATGTCTAGTGTATAAAACTAAATGTGTTTGCTAAGTCTGTATCAGGCAAGCCAGTACCCTGGCCATATAAAGGGTTTCGCCTTAGATTCTGTGTCATAGGAATAAGAAAGTTGTTACTCGATCTCATGTAGTGTATAACAGAAATCATTATATATATGGAAAATACTGCAATCACCTCACCAGTACATTAGGTACTCATGACCTGTATATCATAGTGTCTGTCAACTTTCAATGCAATTTCACTAGATACTAGGAAATCCATCATCCACTGATGGTCCAATTCACTTGTACATTCAATGACTAATTTTGCACTTTCTATTGTTCTTTGATTTTCACGATAAGGAAAGAATGTAAATCTTAACAATAAATTCATTATCTTCCTCAGTATCTTTTTGATAAATAGATCTGATGGTACCCAATAAACAAATCTGAAAAAGGATCTATAAATAGTTATACAATATTCTTTTATTTCAACTCTACTTGAAAAAAATAAAAATTATGCCTTTAATGCATGTTTTCTTGGACTGTGAGTTTGTAAGCTCTTTAGGATTCCTTTGCCCTAATAAAATTCCATGTGCGTACCCATTCTCCGCCAGAAAATTGTGTTCATTTTACATAGCTAATAAAAGCAATTTACAATTCCTTAAAATCAAAGAAATTTCAACAATTCATTATTTATGATGTAACGCTGGTTGCGAAGTCTAAATTGAATTAAACCGCCTGTTCATCATTTAAAGTACTACCAAGTTACTGCTGACATGTGTATGATTTTAAGGATCACAGTAAAATGGTTTTCTAATCACCAGCAATTATTAGATGACACTGTTTTAAATATATTTTAAGATATATGTTTGAGATATTGATAAAAATAATGTCTTGCTGAAACTCTTCATAATGATCTTTCCAAGATTTATTTACACAATCTAACTGTCAAGCGTAATGAATAATGTCTTCATATAAATTTCTTTAAATCTAGTATATGAATTCAACAAATGAATCTTAGCAATACTATGTCAAATTCTTAAGTTTTAAGTCTGAAATGTCGACAAATGTAGGTCCTGTTCAATCGCCTAATTGTTTTCTATAAGTTAAAAATATGTTGCATGTCCATTTATGCAATCGTCTTTAAACTGAAATATAACTTTTGTATTTCTGTTTATTCCCTACATGATAAAAAGAATTTAGAAAACGACTGACTTTCCGCCTCATTCATATGCCCAGCCTAGCCCAACTTATTTCAGTAAAAGCTGCTAGTAGATATATTTCGTTAAAGGTGTAGGATTTAACCGACAGATAAAGCCTTGCCCCTGACCGATCGAACTTCCATATTTTGTAGAAAAATCAAGCGAAAATTGATGCACATGCGACTTATGCGAACTGCAGCGATCTTGATAATGTATGCTCAAACAAAAAAGGCGCACAAGAGACTAAATCATTTCTGGATCACTTTTCATATTCCCGCAGCCTTTTAACCTAACCAGTGTTCCTATGTTTTGATCGAGTGCAAACATATTCTCCAAATGTAACCAAAATCTTCTAAACATTAATAATATGAAACAACTGTGAGGCTACCCTCTTTAAAAGATTTATAGGTGATCTCATTCGCGAGATCTTCAATAATCTGTTCAAATATCTACATATTTTATGTAAAGCTGTAAGCAGAAAGATAATTTTTGTATAACATAAACATAAGTTTCAAAAGTATGCAGCCTTGAAAAAAATATACACTGAATATGACCGTCATCGGGCTTGAACCTAGCACATTATGGTTGTGTACTGATGGTTCAGGTGTATAACAAAAAATAAATAAAATAATAAAACAAGGTATGAACTGTTTGTGTAAAGAATATACAGCAGAGTCTTCTTTCTGAAAGGGTAGTGAGAAATTTGACGTAGGTACTGTTACATTAAACGGTGGTATAAGTTCTTGCAACATTTAGTGTTAAAAGCGTGATGCATAGCGTTCTAAATAGGTAGTGAGAATTTTGATAATTTGAGGTAATGCTGCATATAACGGTGGTATAAATTCTTGCAACATTAAACGTTAAAGGTGTGATGTACAGTGGTGGATTACCGGTGGCTGCGACATTTTACGGTGGTGCGACATTTCACGGAGCCACAAACACTGTCTTAATACGAAACAATGGTTTGTTAGTACAAGCCCCAAGTCATCCAACAAAAGTAGTGGGTTCTATACAAGAACAAGGGAAGCGTCGTTAATTAGAGCGTCTTCTGTATCTTGAACTGTCCTCAAACAGACATTTTCAGGAGGAGTCACTCATATGGGTTTCCGATTGTGACTATAGATAAGTTTACAAACAAACAAAATTTACGCTTGCTTATATTGTTGCAAATCTCTTCAATTTGTATGAATTTCGTGAACATTGCCACTTTTTGACTTATACAGAATACAAATATGCGTATGTATTTTAAAAGGGTTGAAAATATTAGTGCTTAGATAAGTGCATTTTGTTTAAATTCCCTTCAATTTGATCTATACATATTTTGGTATCAACAAAAACACACTATCGGTAATACTCTCAAATGTATGGTTACTGAGTTCCGCCGTTTCTGGTGTGTTTGAACAAAGCCAAAACGCCAAACTAGTGCGCCGATATTACAAATACCGTATTTAACGTATACTGTCCTTCAAACGCGCCAACATGCGAGAAAGAAATGGTAGAAATCAGCTACAAATGCCTGCATTGTATTACTTATATTTGCATTAAGCAGGTTTGTGTTTCGATAAAGGTGCCAATCTTTACTTTGACACAAACTTTTGAAATGGCAGATTCAGGATCGATACGTACGTAATAAACTCTCACTATTGAATACATATTCACGCTAACACGTGAAATATGTTCTTATGTAGAAAAACATATAGTAACATTTTGTACACTTACGAACTCGTGTTTCTTGCTGTCTATATTCGCACATAGTATATTCTGCTAGTGTATGTACACAGTCCTCGTGCTCCCATGTATAATCATTATCGAAAAGTTGATAGTTCATACGAGTACAATTGCCTGATGAAGATTTGTTCATGTTCCTATTCAATGTGTATAATCCAATTAATATGATAATAGTGATCACGAATATATATATTGTTAAAATGAAAATGGTTAGAACTGTACTATAAGTCATGCATTTTTCAAGAACATTTTAGGTGTATCATTACCGTTTCTGTTTGTTTTGTTAGTTTTACCGTATGTATAACATAGACTTTGTAAGATTTTACTACGATTGAGAAGATTTAAAAACATATAATGTCTTTTTTTTCGAATTCTAGAAAGTGATTTAGATACAAAGCATAAAGTGATCTTTCGACTGTCTTTATAATTTATAAAAATATTTGTTATTTGTAAAATATTTAGGAAGTCCTCTATTGCATTACTCAGTGAAATGTAAGATAATTTTGAAGGTATTTAAGTAATATATTCACTTTTAAAGTAAATGGTAAACACAGAAAAAAACAGAAAAAAGAGATTATCTTTAATTATATTTATGTTAAATGAACTTAATAATCGTCCGGGCTTTCCTCCTGTAAACTGTATCTTTACCATTTGTGAACATGTGGTCTTTATGTTTAATTTTACATACTTTGTTTTAGTTAAATGAGAAACTCTATTTCTAAGAAGACAGACAGACTTAACTAGATTCTTATACATATATTTACCATGCTGTGAAATATGTTGCGTGAAATCCGTTCTCAAAAGTAGGTATCTCATAGCTAAGTTTACTGCCAAGATTTATTCCTGAAATGATGCATTTGTTTATGCAAACATAGTAAATTTTGAATAATTCTTAATTTAAGCACATAATGTAAATAAATGAATAAATCCATTCATTAAATCAGACTCAGACAAATCACGTAAAATGTGCTCATGAAGTTTTAATAGGTTTTGAGAATATAAAAATAAAAAAAAATCTGTAAAAAAGATCCTTTGGAAGTGAAGAATGCAACCAAGAAGAATAATAGCAGACTCGGTTTGACTGAGTCTGTTCATGAGAGGTAATGAAATGTGCAACACCTCCCAAGCCCCCTACCACCGGCTTAAGCGGAACTCGATTACACATATGTTGAATGAACTCTATGATCCCAAACTGATTCGTAATAAAATCGCCGCTCCGCTTCTCCTTGAATACATCCTAACAGACTGATACAGACTATTTTTAGACTTCTGTACTCGTCAATAAACTATTGTTACACAAAATCCCATAGAAAAATAATCAGATATGAATTTTAAACAAATAAGAAGACATTTATCATCTATACCATTTAAATTACCCTTAATTATCCTTTCTACACTGCCCTGATATAAATGGTAGCATTATGATTTGAAATACCTATATGAACGTAAAAATCAGCACCAAAATAATTGGTTGGAAGTCCATCTACATATCGTCTCTCTCGTAGCAAGTACTTTACGAAACGCATTTCAGACAATGACAACATTGACACAAGCGACATGTTTCTTCTAAAACATTCCAGTCGAGCTTGCTTCCAGTTCGTTACCCGGGATATTATGCTATAGCATTTTTGAAACTTCTGTGAGCAAGCTAATAAATATATATATTTTAAAGAATGTTTAATAACAAAAGCAAACAAATTCTATATTGAAATAAAACATAATAGCCACAGGCTTCTTTCTGCCACGCCGGTATTTGGCAAATTCAGCCTACATTTATACGCGCTTTACAAGAATGAAAACTGGTTTAATTTGTTGTATTTACTAAATAAAATCTCTTTCAAACTTCGTACGATCAGTACTATTTTTTGTAAATCTGTATGAAATTTGCGACGGCAAAAGCGATTTTGCCATGGCAGATCGTCTTTTGCGGCAAAATGCTTTTATCTTTTGGACATGGCAATTATTGTTCTAATGTTCTGAAAGACAGGTTTTCTCTATATTTCTAGACATATTTATTCGTATAATTATAACTTTTTGTATAGTAATGTCATTTTTGTTTAAAAATTGCCATAGCAAATTCTGCCAAAACAGTGCCATGGCAAAAAGAAACTGGCGGCTATTACATATAAATGCATTTGGCTCTCTATAACATTAAACAAGCCCGGATTACACTCGGCGCTTGTATGCCTCGTATTGATCAGGCCCAGCCACATGCACTCACACCGAATACATAAGCTTCCCAGGTTAAGCTACTGTTGTATCATAATGTGATAGGGACTCATCATGCCAGTATGACAGCTTTCATCTCGGATTGAAATATTCTTTAAGATCCATAACAACTTAAAAAAATAGCAATATTTTTTTCCAAAAAAAAAAGCCCCAACGTATCCTCTCTTTATTGTTCATTTGAGTTGTAGATCTACATAACGAAGACACAACTTGAGTAATGCATTAAATTAAATATAACAATACTATCAATAGTAATCGAAAGGACTACTTGCCTAGACAACTTCCATTGCCTTTGCATGGGCGACTTTCGCTTATGTCTCCCGTACAATGCTTCATGTTCCCATCAGGTCCAGACCGTTTGCAATGTCTTGTTCTTGAAATAAGCCCATGGCCACATTCAGCTGAACATTGGCTCCAGCCAGACCAACTGCTCAAGCCGATATAGTCTACAAATGCAAAGAATTCATTGTACACATTCTCAATTCTAATTTTGCCAAAAATACTTAAGATTTTTCTTTTAAGTTTCGCTATGTCGAGCAAAGTACCACAGCATTTTACACGGCGCTTAGGATGATCATGTTAGATTTACAATTGAGCGCTCTGAACATCATAACTTAAAACCTATCAGTATGTAAAACACCGTAATACGAGTATGATATGAATCTTTGAAAGTATTTTAATTCGCATCCTATTACACTGCATTTTATTTTATTTTATCCTATAATACACTGCAACAAAACTTTTATTAAAAGAGACATAAAGAGACTGGACAAAGACGTCAGCTCTTACCTGATACGTTGTCTTCACAAATAGGTTGCATCTTAGGCCCATCATAAACTGAAAACGAACAACGACTATATGATTTTCCTATTCTTATTTTATTACAAATGTTGACGTTGATTTTACCTTAAACAGCCTGGTAACAAAAATAATCTTTGCATTATTCCACCGAAAGTTTGGCTGGTTACACAAGCTGTTAGGACTTCCTTTGCAATCTAGCTATTCTATAACTTTTACAGCTGCGAGATTCAGGGCTTTTCGGAGACCGTATGGGTAACACAGTTTATTATCTCCGTAAATGGCTAAATATGACTAGAGAGCCATCTACGTATTTAGCTTGCAATACAACTTTGGAGAACATTTATGATACATGTTCATATACATACGCAAAAATGTACAAATATAATCTTATTCTACCTTATATATAAAGATGTGAGGAATTTCTTAGATGCAACGGGATTTTTTTCCGAGACGGATCTCAGCCATTCTCTAATGATAAGCTACAGACGAAAGAAGAGAAAAATGGTACCCTTCCCTGTTATCGCCAATTATCAATGTGTTGCGGATATTTAAGCAACGGCAAATGTAAATATTTTGGTATATGATATTTTGGAAATGGGCGTAGGCGTATTGGAGTTTGGTCAAATATTCAGTTTTTGGACTAGATTTATCAGACTATTTTTTCAAATTTAGCATGAGAATTGTTTACTTTTTCCACATATTTTAGTTTTATAAATTTGTTTCAAATATAGAGTAAATGATGGACACTGTATACTCTTTCTTTATACTTGGACTTTCAGATGTAGTATTTATGAAATAAAGATAAAAGATTTCCTTTATACGTAGTTATTTGCAGCACATGATTTTTGTATATTTAATGTTACTTCAAACTCGTCTCTCGTCCATTTGTTCACATCTACTAAATAATGGTAAACATAACTTAAATTAGTGTTTTTTTGTCTCTGAGTTTGACAGTAGGATCATACATTATTATCTACCTTTTTAATGTCATACAAATACGGTTTGAATATGTGGATTGATCTTTCAGCTTTACTTCATTTTTTTCTTTCATGTTTAATAATAGCCTACTGTTTGCATTTTACGTATTGTTTTTTTTTCTTTCAACGGGTATGCTTGAAATAATAGGATGTAAATCTTAAAAAAGTTACTGTGTATTTGTTCTTTAGGGTTTCATAATTTAGAAGCATTCCCTCATTGTATCTATAACATATAATTTTGTTACAGTACCAATTCTCTACGTTTTCCATTTTTTCTGTTGAAGTGATGATTGTACAATAAAGGTGAGTAAACCTTCAACAAATTTACGCCACATTTTATATTTCACTGTCAAATATTCTTGTATATTGCAAACCAGGTATAACAGTTAAATAAGCTAATCTTATAATCCAGTTGTTTTTAAGTCTTATAATATACGCTTTAACATCTATCATTCTCAATCCTCCAGATTCTATATTTTTGAAAACGTTTATTTCAGCTGGCCCATTTTCCATAAAAAGTTATACGTAATAGTTTCAAATTGCATTACAAATTCATCGGAGGGGTCGTTGAGTGACATAAATACATAAACGAATTTAGATGGAAGTAGGGATTTCAGTATGTTTTCTTTTCAAAAAGGGCAAGCTTTTTTGACAAAACGCTGAGTACCTTTCTACATATAAGGACAGTTTCAGGTGCATGTAAATTCCAAATATCATAATACATTGGACAGCAAGTATTTTAATACCTTCTTGACTCCAATCTGAAGGTTTATCAGTGCCTAACATAAGTGGATGATTTTTTTATGAATCCATCCTATTAAGCTTTTGTGTATCTATATTTATTTTTTAAGTCTGACATTTCATAAAAGTTATCAAGTGTCTTAATGATTCTTCTGTCCCGTCTAAAAGAATATGAGTGTCGTCAGAATATTGACTGATGTTACACTGTTGATACTGCAGACTGTAACCTAAAGTCTAATCATTAACCATATTATCTCAGAACATAAAATGGAATAAGTAAGGGCAAATTGGGCCACGTTGTCTTATTTTCGTCTAAGTCTATTTTTGTGAAATATCGTTTTCAAAATTGCAAGAATAACTAGATGGCGTTCTCCTAAATTTTCATAACTACATTTTCACCCTATCATTGCACTATCTATTAGTTTTTTTTCTAAATGTTTCTAATTTCCCATGCAGTCCAATGATTGTAATTTCATTTACAACCATAACATTTTCATACACATATGTTTTCTAAGTCTTTTTCTGGATATTTTTTATTGTACTTTCAGTATTTTATAGTTTGAGCTCTAAATATAACTAAAGAAAAAACATTTCCAAAAATAGTTAATCAATAATGTTTAACTGAACATGTTTATTTTTGAAAAATCAGTGTTGGTATTTTCGCGAGATTCAGATTTTGGCTTAAAAATGAACAAAGCACATTTACATTTACTATAAGATATCAATTTCTCTTTTCTTTACATTGAATTCTGAAATTTCAAACATTGTTGAATAAACTTTGTTAGTCCAAAATAAAGTAAATTAACTACATGATGTAAACCTATACTTAAAACACCACATTAATTTGACTAAAGCATTTTTAAGGTAATCATAAAGTTGTTATCCACTTAACTGTGGGTTTGTTGTTATGTATTTGTAATAAAAACATTCACTGATTAAATTAAACGGATGTTTTATTACCCCCTATGAAAGACTAAGTATGCATTAATTTTAAATTTGTCTTCGATCAACTGAGATTACCTTTCATGAAAAAAATCTCGGTCAAACCGAGTAATTATTTATTTTGTTTGCTTACGTGCGATTCTTTCAACGAATAACCTTATAAACTTTATTTACTCTTGAGTGCAATATAGCGTGCGGTAATATTTGTGCTCAAAGTTCATTATTATACCGTGTTCCGCCTAAGTCAGTGTTAGGGAGCATGAATGATTTCTTGCATTCTATTTCCACCTACGGAACGAATATGCTATTATTTTGTATTGCTACTTTACATATTTTCAAAGGATAATTTTAACTTTTGAGCTTGAGAATAGCCAAGTACGGTAGAAATACATAGTACCAGAGATGAAAAAAGTTTCTATCTTCGTTGAAGAAATAAATATTTCTTACCCTCACAGTGACTGGTAACAAGTGCACACGGTCGCTTAGAAAAAGCGCTTCCTGGACAATTGTTTCCGCTGAACTGTGGCTTAGGGCTGTCGCAAAGCCGGTGTCTAAACTGGAAACCTTCACAATAACATACATCTGTCCATGATGACCACGTTCCCCATTCTCCGTGCACTGATCATCATCAGCAAAAGTGCACAATAAAGGTATGATAAGAGATGAAAGATGAAAAATGAAATCCTTTCAAATTTTGTAAATTCATGCAACGTGTTTTAGCACGTTTCAATACACTCAACATATATCTTCATTGTGAAATTGCAGAGTGTACAATAAAATTTCTTTTATATATTAAACCATTAACCTAATTCGCTAAACAAAGTATAATCACTTACTTGTTTTACGTGCAGTATTATACTTCGTTTTTTTAAATTAATCATTAACAAGAAATGAAACAGTAAACTTATCAAGCTATATAATAATTACTTGTTCGTACACTGTTAAAAGCATAAATATCTAATAAGTGGTTTATGATAATGTCATTCTATTATAAGAAATACAGGTGTTTGCGACCATACTAGTGGTTACAAATTGACCACTTATATTAAAAGCACAGACAATAAAGATATAGAGCCAGTCAACGTATGTGTTAAACATCCCTCGTATGTGTCATTAGTGGTAGAGGCGCTTCAATATGAAAATTTAAAAATTGTGATTAACGTTTACCTTTGGTTGGAAAAGATGGCTCTGTCAGCGAAGTTTCTACAATTCCCGATTCTTTGAAGGAAAAGAATACGAATATTTTATTTTAAAGAATTTATAAATGAATACATTTTGATGTTATATCCTAGAAGTTTAGGTTTAACTGCTTTAAGAAAAATGAGTTAAACCAGAAAGTTGTTAGCAACCAACTTTCTCGACGACTAAGAAAGCACCTTTAATGTCTCGAAATAAAGTTGCGATAAGAAAATCTTCAAATAAAATTTGTCAGTTTCATACGCTCACTTTTACCACATGCTAAATAAAACGGTTAATTATAAATATGATGTTGATAGATAACATATTTATTACATCACATACTGCTGACACCGGTTTTATTCTATATGGTAAAATATTTGTTCATCTTTGGAAAAAATGAAAATTTAGGGATACTGGTCACGCAGAAAACAAAAACATATTTTAGATATCATTTAGAACTTTTCTGTCTGCTATTACTTGTCCTGTCATCTTTTAGCGCATCTTCAAATGGGGATTTATCATGTGAGAAAGTCTGAAAGAAACCTATAGGTAGTAAATATAGTGTCGCTGTACAAGTTGTCGAAATTCGTGTGAAACAAACAAAGCCACCATAACTCAAAATGTTCGTGTCATAAGTGATGCCATTTTTTGTAACAATGCTTCTGAAAATAACAGTAAAATTTGTGAAGATCAATAAAGAATGTAAACGAGAAACAAACAATGTTGTATATATCAGACAGATAGTACAACGCATATCATTACTGTATTTATCTCCATTTGATAATCAAAAATCTAACAATAAAATATACCTAATTCTCCATATACTTGCACTTCGCATAATGTGAAAAATGCTGCTGGCACTTCACATTCGTGCTGCAAATGCAGTTTAAGGTATCTTGCTTTAATTCCATATAGGCGTACTGTTCTGCTTGTTCCCAAAATACCACAAACATCAGCTGTCCACTGGATGTCCCAGATAGTAAAGCCGGTTGAAAGAATTATTGGGCAATTGTTGGTAACCCCATTTCTAAAATAGCAATTTTATTTCTTGTTAAGTTTAACGGCGCACCGAAAAAATTATAAGTCATATTGCGACTTTCCAGCTTTGATAGTGGAGGAAGACCCGAGGTACCCCTACGCGCATTATTTCATCATGGGCGGGCACCTAGGTAGAACTACCACCTTTGCGTAAGCCAGCTTGATGGCTTCTCACATAAAGAATTCAACGGCACAAGTGAGGCTCGAATCAACATCAGTGAGGCAAGCGATCCGAAGTCAGCAGCCTTGATCACTTGGTCAAGGAAAATGTCCCCTGCCTCTCCACAGCTCCGGTGCACCAATTCACAGACTGATTAATATTTCTACATCGTTTCACGACTCTAGGTCAAATATCTTGTAAGATATATGAAATACAAACTTTTAAGCAATTAATGTGTATTTTTCTCTAAGTCAGTATCATAACTATTGTCTGACTGAGCGACTTTCCAAACAGAACACCAGGTGCAAAAATCATATATATTATATACATGTAATAAACGGGGCTACCCGCAAGAGGCATCAAGTTAATACTAGTATTACAGCTTTTCATAAAAAACAAAAAACTTAAATGTGGGGTATTTCACAAAACCTTTTAGGGCTCTGCTCTTTACCAAATACAGTGGAACCTCCCTAATCCGAACCCCTCTAATCTGAAAACCTTTCTAAACTGAACAAATTATTTGGTTTCATTTTTTCTTATTCATTCTCCATTGCAAAAGTACCCTTGTAATCCGAACCCTCTCTACTCCGAAAACCGAACAAAGGTGTAGGTGTTTATTAATGAATAGTGCCTCAATTTTCTTTAGATATTTTTGAACATTTCCAAATATTCTTTGATCCTAGAATCACAGTGTCCATCCCGTGGTACCTTGGATAAGTGTTCACATTGTGATACCTAAGAAAAGTGTTCTCAGTGGTACACAGGATGACAGCTTTCGCCCTGTGATACCTTGGACCATAGTTTCGCTCTGTGTTACCCATAATCACAGTTTATGCCCTGTGGTACCTAGGTTTTGCCAATGGTTTATCCCTTCCGATCATGATACCTAAGATCACATTTTTCATCATGAGGTTATCAAAGTATTCGCCATGTTATACTTACGAACACAGTGTTCGCCCTTTGACACCCAAGTTTTGTGCCTTTTGATGCATGTATATGTACTGCCCGCAAACGTAACGCTGGTTTTTCGTGTTAGACATTCAAATATTGAAACCAGATTAATTCTTTAACATACGGTGTGAACAAGGTAAGAAATAATACAAAATATAAGAAAGTTCATTTCAATAGTTATGTATAAAACGTATAGAGAAATTTGAAATTATAAAATTCCTTACCCTATTACATTATGTAATACTGCGTAGTATATGGTGTAGGTATTTTGCAAATCTACAACCCACCATTTATATGTCTCGAAGCATGAGCCAGATCCCCATTCTTGAAAAGTTAATCCGTCGGTTCCCCTGAAAGCTCTATCACTTAAATACAGACTACTGAACATTGTGGCTGGCTTGCCTAAAGCAACGTTTCTGACTGAAAGAAAAAATAAAACGAGAAGACATTAAAGGCATTCTGTACAGCAAGCCTTACCCTTAAAGTTCAGCTGACGCTGTTTGACAAAGATTTTTGGTTAAAGGTAACGAATGTGCAATACCTGCTAGACCCTTAACACCGGAATAAACAATACTATCTTACCCTAACGGGAAATAATGAATACAGTTCCGGCGAAACTTTAAACTCTCCTTGCTGGACAGGGTTGATTCTGTCTTTGTGACATGTTTAGATCCGTACAGTCTGATATAGATCTGTAATTTTCGCTACTCAGACAGTATCTCTTTGGTAAACACCCCTCTTAACAGTGAATGGTACCGTCCAAATTGAAAGATGGACAGTTTTATTAAAGAAATTTAGCAAGGTAAGGGTTATCGGCCATTACACTGCATATATTAAAATCTGTAGTCGTGATAGTTAATAAAACTTTTAAGATCTTTCAGAAACATTGACCTTATTTTGTTCTCAACGTATTTTATATTTTCTATAAAATATCGAACAGCACAACCATTACTTTTGAAGAGTACATACATTTCTTTTATTAGTTTACATAATAATTTGATGTACTGCAATCGCATATATGAACGATTTACTTTGGATACTTTTAAGAGACTTTTGGCCTTTTCCCTTTTTGTTTGAAAATACATATCCTTATTGTTTTTAAAATTTGTTACGTATTGACCTAGCTTCTTTGAAGTTACATTTGTATATTTTCCTCAAGATGCTCAAAAAGCCACATATTACGTAAAGATTCGCACTTATTTCATAACAGAAACTATTTAGTCCGATTCTCTAGAAGGTCTTTATCTTTAGATGAAATTGGGAAATGAATTCAATGCTCTACACTTGCACCAATTCCCTGTCCCAAAACTTAGGAAAATATTGTAAAACATGTTCTTATTGTTGTAAAAGAGCACAATGTGAAACGAATTGCAATTGATATTGAAAGTGACAGCCAACCTTTAGATATAGCATCCCTATAGTCTATCAGACGTTCCTCATCCTGTTGATGAATTGTACTGTAGATCATTCTGAATCCTACCACATTTGCCACATATATTTTGTGCCATGGGTCTGTACCCTTGTAAAAGTATATCTTTACCGTATCAAACGAAGAGTTGAAACTGGCTGGAGGTCTTTCTATATTGCAGTATGATTTTTCTTGCCCCATATTGATTATTTTGAACTCCGACTTGTACAGTTCTGAAAAGATTTTTTTTAGATAAAGTCTGAAAAAATTATAGTTGAAAGTTTTGATATTTTTTCATTAAGAATTTTAATTTTTGAATTGAAACTGTTTACCTCCGATTTAAATTGTATTTGACAGTCAGTGCTAGACATTATTCAACAATGAGATAAACTGAACGAAAGGATGTATTATTTTACCGTTTTTACATGGTACATAGAAGTCAATTATTTGAACATGAATCCGCTTCATCGGAATATGAATTGTCCACTGTTCGATTGTTTCTTCAAAAGAAAACCCGAGATATGTCATTGATGTGATAAGCATCGATGATTGGCGACATGTCTCCTGCAATCCTTCGTGCCAGGGAATGTTTGGACGGAGTGAAAAACAAGCCGGTATTTCTGTAAAAGCCGGAAGTTGAATCTTAGCACAAAGTCTCAATAACCTGTCTATTTTCTTATGTACAAGTTTGTACTGAAGTATATCAATACAAAATCCAACGTGCGGGGTTAGAAGATGTACTTAACTCAAATAAAATATCGTAGGATACGGCCAGATATATCATTAGTACAGAAATACTAAACTGACATTAGGTTTATCAGGAATGAAACTATCATCATTCTCAATAGTTTCATTACAATACAACTTGCATGAAGAAACAGCTTAAAGGAAGGGCAAAAAACTAGCCACTTAACACAACAAAATTTGTTCTTTAACAATACAAAAAAGGAATAAAAACTTGGTCTCTTGATGCAGTTGGTCTCCTAAAAAATGTCGTCTCCCAACGTACAGCTGAGCTGTGTCAATTAAATAACATTCTCCTGTAATATTTCAAAATAAATTGCACACCACGATCATTTTTAAGGCGGATGACAAGACAGCGACAAAGAAGCAAAAATCTAAAATTAGTTAAATGATTCAGAAAATAGTGAAACAATACAAAAGGTACAAATCATTTTTTATAAAAATATAACGAATGTTAATCGGACATAAACCTCAAGAATGTCAGTTTTTTGCGTCAGTTTTTTTTTATGACCTCAAATAAAATGAATATTCAAATTACGACCTTGATGTGGGGTGCCAAGCAAAAAAATACACGTTTATATGCTTAATCATCAAATCAATTGATTCAATTTTATATTTACTAATAATTATGATTTTACAACCCGTATAATTAACAAATTTTACACCAGAAAATTGAAGATGTACTGTCAAAGTATTCTGCAAATGTATAATATTCTGCATACACGGTGTAACGTTATGAGACTATGTGGTGCTCAATATGTTATGCGGAATAAGAATTACGCTACAGTCTCTGAGAGTGAGGTCCATTGTTTTCAAACTTCACGTAGCTTGTAGATGGATTTCCATTCCTGATCCTTAAAATGTTTAGAAAGTCCCAGTTTGTGAAACTTATCCGAGGAGTAATACCTAACAAACAAAATGAATTTATCTTTGAATTTATGACACACTGAATCACGAAGGTAGACAGATTTATTTTATAAATTTACATTAAACTTTCTTGATTAATCATGTATCCCCTGCCATACATTTAAAGCATGGCACACCCTACCAAGGGCATAAAACTGAATAAATCAGAGTTGTCACATTAAATCGTAGACATTGGAAACAATAAGGAAAATAACTGACATAAATTCACGAGATTTTACAGTCATTTAATGTGGCATTTAAGAGTATATATGGAAAATTACGATAAAAATAAATATTACAATTATGATTCTGCGTGAAAGAGGGACCGGCGCATGTCGTAATGTCTTTACCATCAACCACATAAAGAATAATGTACTGAACATTATTTCTCAATATTCTCCATTTATGCTCAATGCATTTCCTATGGCGCGCAGATAGACGTGCCAATTAAAAATCGTTGGTAAATATACGCTGTACAGTTGTACAGTTGCAACATTCTGTAACTGATAATTTTTACATGCCTCCTGTCGGCGTTAACGACGTCTTGAGTCGTCAGCATATTGCATCACTACAGATTTTCGATCAACTTTTTAATGTTAAATTAAAATATGCAATGCCACTTATAAACTAGGTCCGATTGTTTTGATTTAAGCTGTTTCTAAGTCTTCAGAGTATAGGTTAGCCTTGCTCCGTGGTTGCATTGTTTTTTTTTTAAATACAGCAAACATTTTATCAGATAATTCTCAGCATTTTCTCCGATGGCTCAACGACCTATGTTCGGAGTCAGGGGGCAATAAAAATGTGAATATATAAATAACCTGCTGGAGCTACTTCCACTTTTTACGAAGAAAACTTAGATATGAGAAATATGACAGAACAAACAAAGGGACGGGAGCCAGTCAAAGTACATGTACTGTATGAGTTTTTTAAAAAAGAATCTAATGACTTCTTGGTACACCGCGCCATCTTCCGAAGTTGGTGTTAATAAATTAACGTAGTTGTATGATAAGCCCCGTGTATTTAACATATTTATTTAACATATTTCTTATTTCATAGTGATATGGTAAGCCAGTTGTCAAATAATTACGTGAACCCCGGTTCACGGTCGAAAAACTAGGATTAACGATCGACAAACTAGGTTTTTCGAATAGAAAACATAAGATACAGGACGTAAACCATAGTTTACGCTCCTGGACCCAGGTTTACGTTCGATAAACTATGTCTCTCGACTGAACTATGAATTTCGGTCGTTATCCTAAGTTTACGAGCGTGAACCTATATTACGAGCGTAAAAATGGGTTCACAAGCGTGAACCATGATTAACGAACGTGGGTTTACGACCGTAAATATAGGTTCAAGCTGGTGAACATAGGATAACGACCGGAATTCATAGTTTAATCGAAAAACCTAGTTTATCGAACGTAAACCTGGGTTCACGTTCGTAAACTATGGTTCACACTCGTAAACCCAAATTCGCGGTCGAAAACATAGGTTCTCGCTCGTACACTATGGTTCACGGCAAGCTAATTATCAAATAATTACGTTCTTGGTCGAAAAACTAGGATTATCAAATATTAACCTATATTTACGAGCGAAAACACAGGATAACGGTCTTAAACCATAGTTTACATTCTTGAACCCATTTTTACGTTCAATAAACTAGGTTTCATTATTGAACAATAAATTTCGGTCGTAATCCTAGCGTGAACATAGGTTTACGGGCGTGAATCTGGGTTCACGAACGTGAACCATAGTTTACGATCGTGAACCTAGGTTTACGGCAGAAAATAATAGTTCTGTTCGAGAAATCTAGTTTCACGCTCGAAAACCTATGTTCACGCCCGTAAACCTACGTTCACGCACGTAAATATAGGTTCATTTTCGTAAACTATGGTTTACGTCTAAACCTAGGTTCACGCCCGTAAACCTATGTTCTAGCTCGTAACCATAGGTTCACGATCGTAAACATAGGTTTACGGCCGAAATTGATTGTTGATTTGATAATCCTAGTACATGTATATCAGTCGTAAACATATGGTTTACGTTCGATAAACTAGGTTTCTCGATTGAACTATGAATATCGGTCGTTATCCTAAGTTTACGACCGTAAACTTGGGTTTACGAACGTGAACTAGGTTTTCGAGCGCGAACTATAGTTTACGACGTTATCCTATGTTTTCGCTCGAAAAAATAGGTTAGTATTTGAAAAACCTGGTTTTACGTTCGAAAAGCCTGGTTTATCGGACGTAAACCTAAGTTCACACTCGTATACCCACGTTCACGTTCGTAAACATAGATTCACGTTCGAAAATATAGGTTCACGTCCGCTAACTATGGTTTACAGCCGTAAACATAGGTCCACGTCCGTAAACATAGATTCATGACCGTAAAATCCATGTCCACGTCCGAAATTCATTGTTGATTCTATAATCATAATATATCGACCGTTAACCATGGTTTACGTTTGAAAAACTAGGTTTCTCGATTGAACTAATAAAAATGATGAGTTTCGGTCGTTATCCTATGTTTACATTTTTATCTTATGTTTACCCTGGTAAATCCCGGTTCACGCTCGTAAACCAAAGTTTACGAACGTGAACCTATATTTACGACCTTGAACTTGGGTTTACAATCGTGAACCTACATTTACGAGCGTGACTATGGTTCACGGTGTTATTCTGTTTTTGCTCGAAAATATAGGTTAGTATTCGAAAAACCTGGTTTTACGTTCGATAAACCTAGTTTATCGATCGTTAATCCTAGTTTTTTGACCGTGAACTAGAGGCCACGTAGCAACTGGATAATTGGCGTGCCATATAGGGATATGATGTCATTTTCAAATTAGTTTAGCTTTACTTCACTTGCCAATCTGATACAACTAAACTATGGAGAAACGCAAGTCGCAAATTATATACATTTTACGGATCTTACTCAATTTCTTTTTATTAATAAAAACTGCCAATAATTCTATGTAGAAGTCTGTTGTATTGCATCTTAACATTCGAAATTTTAACATTTATTTGGAGGTGTGCCCTGTCTAAATCTACCTTGATCATATACAATTTCATCGTGGTGATGAAACGTTATTTTGATTAATTTGAGGTTACGAGAATTGTTCCTGGGACCAGAAGTAATGTCACTACGTTCGTTGCGCATTTACATTATTAAAGAAATATACCAGTGATTACACAGGTAATAAAGTTTGGTGTGTAGTGCGAAGATTGTTAATGCTTTGTGATAAAATATCAGTTTCTGGCGTCAGTAACGTCAGTTATGTGCAGCGATAATCATTGCCATGCTTTCTGTGCCTGTCGATATCTCGATAAATAAGTGATTATTTTATGATACATGTACTTTCAAACTCTATTGCAAATAGATTTTTATTATTTTCTTTTCAGTACGCATTTTTTATGGCTCGAGCGACATTACTTCTTGATCAACCCTCGAATTTAACATTGTAGTGTTCAATAAGGCGATTTTTTCACACTTTATTTCTATCACGTGGCCTTACAACAGAAATCAGTATTGTTCTGTGTAATTTAAAATGAAATTATGATCTTTAAGTAGAATTGTATACTTAGTTATATCTGAATTCTTCTGTCAAAAAACCTCACTCGGGGCGTGAATTTTTCATGCAATGAAGCAATCCAACTGGCTTACGGAAAGTCGGTGATTCTACCCAGGTGCCCGCCTATATGGCCTATATGACCTATAATTATGTCGGTGCTACGTTAAATCCAAACAATTATATATATATAAAACTTCTGTCAAAAAATGCCATAATGTTTTCGCTCTGGATATGAATCCAAAGCAGCCATATCTTTTCCGTATTGGACGGGACAACTCTTCCGATTTAGTTTGAGCACACAATTTCTGTTTCAGAACATTCCCCATCTGATAGTCAGGGATTTGGTTCAAAATCTGATGAGAATTAGTTTTCGAATGTTTACTTAAGCTGGGAGTACAACCTCAACACGCGTGTCCAGAAGTACGGACCGGTACCCCTACACAATTCCTTAAAAGAAAGGATAAGGTTTTGTTAAACACTTGGTGCTACAAGAAAAAGGATTTGATATTAAATTATTTCAAACATTAACATAAAATAAACAAAATGTATGGATGCCTAAGTATATTTTGTGAATTGTGAAAATTCATGCACACGGACCAATACATATAATTTTGCCAAATGATTACAAATATGTACACCTACAACTAAAACAATGCTTTGAACAAAGAAATAAAATTCTACTTGTAGAACAATATTTGTTTCAAACCTGAGAACTACCTTAAACAAATTGTAGGGCAACGATCCGCCTTAATAGATATCTGGTTAGTCGTTACCTGATTTGATTCTGTTCAGTAATATTGTAACAAAAGCTATATTTGTTTACTTTCATGAGTTGCAAATGCTCTAAAACCGTTTCCTTGATCTGTTGGCGAGTATATCAAACAGGTGACAAAAGACAAAACAATTTGTGTTTCCTTTGTTTCAACAGTCATAGAATATTTCACTTCGTTGTATTTGTGGTCGATAATTCTTTTGAAATCGCTGTCGTCTGCAAGAACATTCGATATTATCAGGGAGTCATTGCACGTGAAAATCATGTTATCCGCAGGTCCCTGAAACAGAGAGGTGGCGGTTTTAACTGACTGTTTCACATTTCGTGGTGGAAAAAAAGATATGCATTCAATCTCTGGTAAGCTAATGTAAATGTCATGCATAGCAAGATAAAACTGAAGTTAATTCAGAATGACTAAAGGAAAATGACTATCTGATATGTTAATAACATTTTAATACATCATGTTTCACACACACACACACACACACACACACACACACACACACACTATTAAGATATAACTTTTTAAAATCATCCACAAAGAAAGGAAGTGCGTTATCTGTTGATACGTAATTGTTTTGACGTTTCAAATTATGGAACAGTAAGGTGATACGTATATGCTTGCAGACGTCGTTAAACATTAAATTGATGCGTATAGATCAATCCAGAACAAAACGTTTTCATTATCATCATTATCATCAATCAAAAAACAAGCGACATCATTATTGTTATCATCATCATCATCATCATCATCATCATCATCACTATCGTCATCATCATTGTTACGATCAATTTCACGGCACATTCAGGTAATGCGTATAGATCAATCAAAAGTTATTGTGTATGGTCCCATTTACCTTGCGAGTCTTTCACTCAACGTGGTGAGTTTTTGTATAACACATTGTGAGTGGTTTTATTTACATTGCGAGTGTTTAATTTAATTTGAGTGGTTAGTTTCTGTATAACACATTGTGAGTGGTTTTATTTACCTTGTGAGTATTTAACTCAATGTGAGTGGCTAGTTTCTGTATAACACATTGTGAGTGGTTTTGTTTACATTGCGAGTGTTTAACTCAATGTGAGTGGCTAGTTTCTGTATAACACATTGTGAGTGGTTTTGTTTACATTGCGAGTATTTAACTCAATGTGAGTGGCTAGTTTCTGTATAACACATTGTGAGTGGTTTTATTTACCTTGCGAGTATTTAACTCAATGTGAGTGGCTAGTTTCTGTATAACACATTGTGAGTGGTTTTATTTACATAGCGAGTATTTAACTCAATGTGAGTGGCTAGTTTCTGTATAACACATTGTGAGTGGTTTTATTTACCTTGCGAGTATTTAACTCAATGTGAGTGGCTAGTTTCTGTATAACACATTGTGAGTGGTTTTATTTACATTGCGAGTGTTTAATTCAATGTGAGTGCTTAGTTTCTGTATTATAACACATTGTGAGTGGTTTTATTTACCTTGCGAATGTTTAACTCAATGTGAGTAAAGACAAGTTTTATGTAGTGAAAGTCAGGATATCTGATAATCCATTTAAAAGCTTGGTTGGTTTGATAGAGATCCGGAAATCCGACACTTGTAAGTAAACTTCCATCTTCGTATATCTCGCTCGTAAATGCCACAACTTCATAAAATGCTATTTGTCGTTTTCGTACATATGCATTTAAAGCATGAACAGATTCTAGAAAAAATAAAGGTAATGAATTAACTACGTACATCTGTGATCATGTTAAATTTTCATAAATCTATCCATTATTGTTGTATAACATTATGTTAATTGTGCACGACTGTATTATGCTTATAACATTTTATACATTTTATACATTTTTGTCTCCCTTTTGCACAAAACTAGGCGAGAAACTAGGTAGGTGCGAAAACCAACCGATTTCCCCCGTGGAAAAATATTACTTGGAAAATAACTGACCGTTTTACTGTTGCATACAAAGCAACAACTCTACCAGAAGTATGTATTCATGATTTAAACTATAATTCTTACACGACCCGATTAATTTTCCTATTGAACAAAGAAGGTCGAACATTGTGTGTTATTATACAACAATTCATTTTTCTGACGTCACAATTATTACGTCATAGCGTCAAGCGGCATATTGGCGCGCTGGAAAACAAACCAACTGACAACTGGCAAATAATTGATGGATCTCGTCAAGCTTGTACTTTTAAATCCTTGGTAACGTGTTAGAATCGAAATGATATATCTCATTAAGCGAACTGCTCTTGAAATACTCTATTACTCGGGCTGCGCGCTCGTGATATAATTCCTTCGCAACTGAACTTCAAAGGCAACAAATCACAAAAATAGATAGATCCATAGATCTATTATTCCTTGATTTTCATTTCTCGTTATTACAAGCAAGACCTTAAACATACTTTTGGATATCACTTAAAAATTCGGTAAGCCGGCACACAGTTCCAAGAAGGATATTTTTAATCACGAGTTACTATGGTTTTACGACCGTTATCTTACGTTTTCGCTCGAAAATATAGGTTAGTAGCTATTCGAAAAATCTGGTTTTCCGTTCCAACAAAAAACCCCTAGATTATCGATCGTTAATCATAGTTTTCGAAACATACCTATTGATACTTCCCAGAACAGTTAATAAGAGTCCTAGAAATAAACAATCGCACAAGTTACATGCGCTTCAATACGTTCGCGTTTATCGTGGAACTTTTACTATCGCTTTTGAAATAACTGCTTTGTGAATACATAATTTTTTTTCTCGTTAATACATGTTCAGGTCCAGTGAAAAAGTTGATTTTATGCACGAACATAAACTAAATTACGTGCAAGGCCCTGGACCAAACCGTTGTGGTAGAAAGTGATAATGAAATTCATAAATGAATATTAAACAGTGTATGTTGTGTCTTTGTAAATACTTTTATCTTTCAACATATATATGAAGTACAAAAGATGTGTCAAAAAATCAGCTGAATTAAAATAATTAATACAATGCATAATCTAATGACCGTCTTTTTCTCACCGCATAAACTTCATGATAAATAGTCTGTTAATACACGTGTGTTTCAACTATGATACAATATTTTAATGTCTTTAAACATAGCTTAAAAAATACCATACTCTGTGCTCTAAACATAACTTAATACACCAAATACTTTGCATTCTGTTATGTTTATTTAATAACACATAGGATATTTAACAGAATCGTCTTATCATCAAAAATGTTGCTACGGAATCATAAAAAAAACTAAGTTGATACAGCATTTCTCAATTTTTGGATGTAAATCGTTTATAATGAAACATAACAGATAACTGCAACTCTGTGGTG
>NW_026462633.1:0-20722 GCF_021730395.1 Mercenaria mercenaria
ACACTTGTGGCACCATAACTGCTAATGTCTGCACTTTTACTACGGGATTTATCCTGAACACCAAATCTTAGATCACGCGCTTGTCGACGATCGTAACTCATGGCAAGAGCAAAATAAGCATAATTAACAGCAGCGTATGACATCATGAATGCTGTGGTAACAATAGGAGCTAACGTGTTCACATCTCCAACTAGAACGAACAGCAGAACAACCAGTGTTATAAGCACTAGGGAATATATTGGTACTTTGTTAGGGCCTCTCTGAAAATAATAAAAAGAAAAAAAAACATAAACAAGAGGGCCATGATGGCCCTGTATCGCTCACCTGAGTACCATTGCTCAAAATGATATTATCAAGTTTTGACATTGAGCACATAGGAATACACATTTTAACAAGATTTGAACAAATTTTGTAGAGGTCCACTTTTTCTATCTACAATCAAGTAATCCCATGGGGCAGGGTCAATTTGACCCTGTGGGTCATGATTTGAATAAATTTTGTAGAAGTCTACTAGGCAATGCTACATGTCAAATATCTAAGATCTAGGCCTTCTGGTTTATTTTTAGAAAAGTTTTGAAGATTTTCCAAGGTAAAATCAAGTGACCCCTGGGGCGGGGTCAATTTTGACCCCGGGGGTCATGATTTGAACATATTTTGTAGAGGTCCACTAGGCAATGCTACATGTCAAATATCTAAGCTCTAGGCCTTCTGGTTTATTTTTAGAAAAAAAATTAAGATTTTCCTATGTAAAATCAAGTGACCCCTTGGGCGGGGTCAATTTTGACTCCTGGGGTCATGATTTGCACAAATTTTGTAGAGGTCCACTAGGCAATGCTACATGTCAAATATCTAAGCTCTAGGCCTTCTGGTTTATTTTTAGAAAAAAATTTAAGATTTCCTATGTAAAATCAAGTGACCCCTGGGGCGGGGTCATTTATGACCCCGGGGGTCATGATTTAAACAAATTTTGTAGAGTTCCAGTAGGCAATGCTACATGTGAAATATCTAAGCTCTAGGCCTTCTGGTTTACTTTAAGAAAACTTTTGAAGATTTTCCTATGTAAAATCAGGTGACCCCTGGGGCAGGGTAAATTTTGACTCCGGGGGTCATATTTGAACAATTTTTAGAGGTCCACTACGCAATGCTACAAGTCAAGTATCTTAGCTCTAGGCCTTCTGGTTTATTTTTAGAAAATTTTTGAAGATTTTCCAAGGTAAAATCAAGTGACCCCTGGGGCGGGGTCAATTTTAACCCCGGGGTCATGATTTGAACAACTTCAGTAGAGGTCCACTAGGCAATGCTACATGTCAAATATCTAAGCTCTAGGGCTTCTGGTTTTTGAGAAGAAGATTTTTTAAGATTTTCTTATGTAAAATCAAGTGACCCTGGGGCGGGGTCAATTTTGACCCCGAGGTCATGATTTGAATAACTTCAGTAGAGGTCCACTAGGCAATGCTACATGTCAAATATCTAAGCTCTAGGGCTTCTGGTTTTTGAGAAGAAGATTTTTAAAGTTTTTCCTTTCAGTTGCCATGGCAACCACAGTCCTGCATGGAATTCAATTCTTTGAACAATTTTGAAAGGGGGCCACCCAAGGATCATTCCTGTGAAGTTTGGTGTAATTCTGCCCAGTGGTTTTCAAGAAGAAGATTTTTTTAGAAATTGTTGACAGACGACGCACGACGGACGACGGACATCAAGCGGTCACAATAGCTCACCTTGTCACTTCGTGACAGATGAGCTAAAAAGAGTACCCATAAAATACAAGGATTAACTGACTTTTTTTACATTATATTCTTTACTTTTGTATAGCCACAGTCATTTAACTGAACCAGTCTTTGGATACTAGTACTATACAGTTATCTGCAAGTACCAAATAAACAAGAAGAAGTTGATAAATAACGCTGATCACATGTTTTGCCTTTTAAAGACACTGCCCTTGAATCTGCTGTGCAATGTTTTGCCTACAGAAGTTGTATTATGACCTTTGATGGGTTTTGAACATTCCACTTACACTCGTGAATGGATTCAATCAAAATTTAGTCTGGTATCATTTTGCTTGGTTGCATCCTATGCTGCTAAAAAATTACTCTAAGGCTGAACTAGACATCATATTATTATGCTAATGATGCAACTCTTAGCTTTAACCTGACAATATCAATCATATAATGTCTCTGCTATATGTCACCATGACACTCAAATCATGTCACGTTCATTGAAACCGACACCATAAAGTATCCATCTATCATGAACCTACACATATGAATACATTGCCTACTTGTAACTAAACAATGTTCATGTTAAATCATCATATGAGCCGTGCCATGAGAAAACCAACATAGTGGCTTTGCGACCAGCATGGATCCAGACCAGCCTGCGCATCCGTGCTGTCTGGTCAGGATCCATGCTGTTCGCTTTCAAAGCCTATTGCAATTAGAGAAACTGTTAGTGAACAGCATGGATCCTGACCATGCTGGTCGCAAAGCCACTATGTTGATTTTCTCAAGGCGCAGCTCATATTGTTAATACTTACACCATGTCCTAGAACTCTAATGATAGGTATAACGTTTTCATTAGCAATGGTTTGAAGTATTCTCGGCGGTCCATACAAACTTCCCATACACGCTGATACAGATGATATATACAACCCTGCCAGCCACAGCACACCCACTACTGATATCTGAAAACAAAACATACACACTGATATACTGGTGATATATACAACCTTGCCAGCCACAGCACACCCACTACTGATATCTGAAAACAAAACATACACACTGATATACTGGTGATATATACAACCCTGCCAGCCACAGCACACCCACTACTGATATCTGAAAACACAACATACACACTGATATACTGGTGATATATACAACCCCGCCAACCACAGCACACCAACTACTGATATCTGAAAACAAATTATACACACTTACATACAGATGATACATACACCATAACCTGGCCAGCCACAGCACACAAACTACTGTTATGACAACCACGTATCAGTGCTAACATTGATGAAATACAGTCACTGACTTAACACACCTAACAGTTACTAAACATATTATTCTCTCTGCCATACTATCAAATTTAATAAATAGTGTCCAGCCCAATGGCATTTAATTTTTGCACTGTTGGGTTGTGAGGCAATACCTAGGTGCCAAGAATATCATTACTTACTTGTTTGTTTTGGGTTTATGCCATTTTTCAACAGTATTTCAGTAATGTAATGGCGGGAGTAACATTACTAGCTGATCTTCTGCAACCTAGATGTTTGGCTTTCTCATGTTTAACAACCCTACCTCTTTTAACCTTTAGGTCGTCAGGGGTGAAGGACAAGTGATGAGAAACTTATCCATAATCCCATGTCATTAGGTACCCTAAAAAGCCTCTTATAGTCGACAAAAATACTATAGTATTTAATGCACCTTTAATCTGCATTATGTACCAAAACACACTCCCATTTTCAAATTCTTAACATTATGAATCATTCAATTTCAGCAGTATCATTTATTATTTTGAAGGGTTGTTCAATGAAAATTAATTGACTGGATAGCTAACAGTGCACACCATGATTAGCCAGCATGGATGTGAAGGCTGATCTTGGTCTGCTTTGGTCACAAAGGCAGAGTCACTTGCCGACAACTGTCTAAAGATTATAAAATCAGATGAATCAAGGACCAACCGCTGACCTGTTCTGCTATCATGTAGTCCTTCTGTAAATAACTTCGTGAACAAGTGGCGCCTATCACCAAGGTAAATGATATATAGAGAAATGTCCTGAAAGTAGATGCAAATTGTGTAAACTATAATTATACTGTGAAATCTTTTTCGTTGTAAACACAAACTGGCCAAAGACAACTATTTTGAAGGAATATGAATTCATGGATTTCAAAATTTTAACCTAGAGAGAATGATAGTTTTACTTGTTTGATGAGATTTTTAAAAAAATCTACCAAAAAACAGTCCCTCACAAATACTAACAAATTCACAGAATATGACAATCAAAGAAAGATTTTTTTTATAACTAATCTACTAATAATTTTTTTTTGAAGGGATGGTGGGGGGGTCAGGATTTGGTATCAACATCAGACTGAAACAATTTTAGGTCATATGGTGATGGTGAAGGACAACCCCAGGTGCCATTTTATGTGTTGTTACAGGTACCTGCTTGCACCTTGGTAGAAGAACCTCAACCTTCCATAATCCAGCTGGATGACTTCCTCACAGTAGATAACTTAGACTGTAAAACTTAAGGTTAAGACAATAATACCAGTAATTATTTCCATTTTCTTTTCAGAAACAATGTAAAACAATACTTTAAAACTGTTCTGTTCTTATTTGGTTTAACATCACATTGACATAATAATAGGTCATATGGTGACTTTCAAGCTTCTTATGGTTGAAGAAGACCCCTGGTGCCCCTCTGGGCTTTATTTCAGACACCTGAGTAGAACCACTGACCTTTAACAAGCCAGCTGGATAACTTCTTCACATGGGAGTGTTCTACATCCCAAACAAGGTTTTGAACCCACAGTGCCCAGTGATAGCCAAGTGATCCAAAGTCAGTGACCTTAATCACTCAACCACACAGGCCTACTAGTATTATTTTAGAACTGAAGTATTTGCAACACTTACGATACACCAAGGGCTGATAAAGTTCCTCTTGGTATATTGACAAATGGTTCCCTCAAGTCTCCACTCATGTTGATGCCTGCAAGAATTCCGGTAACCGTGGAGAAGAAAAGTCCAAATATGGAGAAAAATGTCTCGCCAGGTAGGTAGGCTGGACCAGAGTTGTTGTGTAGGTTGAATTCTTGGTATCCTGTCACACCATGCTCTGAAGCAAATTAAAGGTAAATAATTTTACAAACAAGTTAAAAGCTGTACACCTGCTTTCTAAAGAAAAAAATATTATTGAAATGTATCTATAACCTACCTACTATAATAAGGAACGCTGATTTAAAAAACACTTCACAGCAAAACCCAGCCTTTCCCCCAATTCTATCAGGAAATCCAGCCCATTTCCAAAATCTGTCAAAATTTATTCAGTCATTCAGTGACAAATTTTGTCTAGTTTTAATGGGAAATCAAGACCATTTTCCAAAATTCTATCTAGTTTTACTGGGAAATTTAGCCCCTTTCCAAAATTAAATCTAGTGCTCAATGTCTGTAATAAATGCTTATATCTTTGTAAAAATGATTGTACAAGATACATATGCTTACCATAGTCTGTATGAACAAAGGACCCAACAAAGAAATCCATGACAGACAGAAACAGAATGAACAACAGAACTAACTGAAGCCGGATCACCCATTTCACTCCCGCTATATTGATACCTGAAAATACATCAGCATTTACATATAGGTCTGTCAAGTTCAATAAAACCGAGGAAGTCTCTTACAAATGTGAATGTTTGAAGCAAATCAGGTTAATAGTGCAAAAGAAGTTGGACACACAAGATTTCCAGACATACATATGGACGGACAAACGTATGTACATACGGACGGACAGTAGCAACACTATATGCCCCACACAAAAATGTGGGGGGCATAAAAAGCTTCCGTCCAGCTCAAGATATAGAATTGTTTCATGTCTAGTTTTGTTATCCTCCTTTACAACTCCCCTTTACTGGATATTAAGTTTAAAAGATTCAAATTATGGCCTCAGGTTTTAGTATAACCAAGACTTACTAAGAAGATGTATGAAAAGTGTGAAGGTGACACCTTTAGCAATCCAGGTACCAAGATTTACCCAGAAGTATGATACGTGCAAAGGTGACACCATAAAATATCCAAGCACCAACAGTTACCTAGAAGAAGTATGACAAGTGCAATGGTGACACCTTCAGCAATCTAAGCACCAAGACTTACCCCAAGAGGTTCGGTAACTGCAGTGAGAACAATTTTAGCAATCAAAGAACCAAGACTTACCGAGAAGAAGAATGACGAGTGCAATGGCAACACCTTTAGCAATCCAAGGATTGTCTATGCCAGTAAGACCCATGATTGATTCTCCAAAACCCATCACTGACAGGGAACAGGTAACTGCCTAAATTTTTTGATACATGCCACGTTAGGATAAAAATATACATATAAAATTTGTATGAAAAATTACCAGCACAAGAGTTTTAAGCCATAAGATATAGGCATTAAGCTCTATATTTCTTAATTTTTGATATATGGTAATGTTGACTGCAAATGAAAAATATCCTATGACAATTCCTTTTTGTTTTTTAATGCTGCAAATGGCAAAACATAGTTGAACACATATCTTTATTTTCTTGTTTTATTCATATACATAAAGGCACTGCAGTTAAGATTCGATTTCTATTAATTGGATTATTTCAGTTTTCATAAAAATGAAACTCTCAAAAAATTTCAAAAATTATAAGAACAAAAATCTCAAAAATTAAAAAAAAAAAACAAAAAAAAAACAGTATTTTCTAAGAGTAATCATTAGTAAAAACTTTTGTAAAGAAATCAAAAATATCCGATAAAGAGCAAAATTTAAGTTCTATTTTATGAAAAATACTGAAAATTAGAAAGCCCTATGATAGTCCTTTGTTTCTGTTTATCTATAAAAATATATTTCAACAATTTATTTTTCACTGAAATTTTAACTTATTCAACATGGATCAAACTTGTTACTTCTGAAACACTTAGATCTAGTCTCATAATGTACACTCATAATAAAACAGTAATGGCAGGCCTTTAGTGGTTAATAGCATGATTACACCTGAATTTGAATGACAGCATAGCCTGAGTGCCAATATATGCTTACAGCTGCTACTAACCATGTAAGGCATGTAATACAGTAATAGCCATTCAATGAGTAGTATATTATAACACACAAAAACACAATAATATAATGAGTACTAATTGTCCAACTCATTAAATTGTATAAAAAATCGATGTATACAAACTTTTTTAATACAAAAACACAGGTACAATGGTATCAAAATGATGTCAGACGTCCATGGAGGTCCAACAACCAGTAACTATTCAAACTTCCTGTTAATGACCTCGTTTATTGGATTCTGTCTTAGTAATTTTGTGACTACAGTAAGGTACATATTAAAGAAAATTTTATGTTTTTACACTTGTTATATCTTTTAATATAATATAAAACTACCTGAGCAAAACAGTAGACCACTCCAACACTGCCCCCTATTCTGGACCCCAGCACATGAGATATGAGAAAGTATACCCCTCCACTCTCCACCTTACACCTCTCACACACCCCTATACCACTAAGGGCCACTATAAGAACCACCAGTACAGCCAGAATGATTGTCAGGATGGTCAAGCTGATCCCTGCATTTCCCTGTTAGGTAAAAAGCATTGCAATGTAGAATCATAGACTAAAAGAATGTTTCAAAATAAAATCATGTAGACAATATCTTACATGATACAAATAAAACTTACCTAACCTTATCTTACCTTACCTTATCATATCTTATTTTATGATTTCCATGAATTTCAAAATTAAATTCAGTAAATTATTATGTACGCAGCAAACTATAGCCAAGATTTCGTTTCTCAAAGTAGTCAGTTAACATGTTTTACCTTTTATAACAAGAAAGACTATTTTAATTTTCTACTTATGTTTTGATGGTTTTTCAAAATATCTTGAAAGAGAAAACGTTTGGTATAAACAATAAAACTCAAGTTCAAACAATTTACATCTAAAACAGGAATATTTTGGAGATACTTGCTTTGTTCTATTCAACAAGAGGGCCATGATGGCCCTATATCGCTCACCTGTTATCATTGCACTTGAGGACAAGAAGGTCCTCAGTAAAAATATCTAAGTCCAAAGGACAGGAACAACAAAGGGAAGAAATTTAACCAAAAATAAAAAAAAATTCTTACAAGGTACAGATATGTCAAAATACACCTAAAAAATGGAGGTACCATCCATGTTGTACCACAGAAAAGTGGTCTCGGGTTTTCCCTACGGCCAATAATAAAATAAGCTATTTATAGTAACGTAAAAGGGAAGTAATTAAAAAAAAATTATTGTAAGTGAACAAAAGAAGGATCTGCTGACATAAATGAAATTTCAGATCAGTATCTTCATCAGTTACGGAGATATACCCATTTTAATTTGAAATAAAGGGATGTAATTTGACATAAAATCAGTCCATAGTTATCTACCCTGATTGACTCAGTCCAACTAATGACAAAAATGAAATTTCAAATAAGTCCTATAAGTACTTACTGATATAAATCCATTTTGATTACAATCAGGGGAGGTAATCAGATATAAAATAACTCTGGAACCTACGATTGGATCTGATTTGTCATGGAATCCAAGATTTATTGTTGTTGAAGATATATTGGAAGTTTGTATCAAATAAAACCATAAACGAAGTCTCTATATGGCTGCAAAAGCCAAAATAGCAAATTTTGGACCTTTAAGGGGCCATAACTCTGGAACCCATGATGGAATCTGGCCAGATCAAGAAAGGAACCAAGATCTTGTGGTGATACAAGTTGTGTGCCAGTTTGGTTAAAATCAAATCATAAATGAAGCTGCTATTGTGCAGTCAAGGTCAAAATAGCTAATTTTGGCCATTTCAGGGGCCATAACTCTGGAACCCATTATGGGATCAGGTCGGTTCAAGAAAGGAACCAAGATTATGGTGACACAAGTTTTGTGCAAGTTTGATTAAATTCAAATCATAAATGAAGCTGCTATTGTGCAGACAAGGTCAAAATAGCTAATTCTGGCCCTTTCAGGGGCCATCACTCTGAGAACCCATAAAGGAATCGGCCAGTTCAAGAAAGGAACCAAGATCTTATGGTGATACAAGTTGTGTGCCAGTTGGTAAAAAAATCAAATCATAAATAAAGTGCTATTGTGCAGACAAGGTCAAAATAGCTAATTTCGGCCCTTTCAGGGGCCATAACTCTTGAACCCATTATGGGTTCTGGCCAGTTCAAGATAGGAACCGAGATCTTATGGTGATACAAGTTTTGTGCAAGTTTGGTTAAAATAAAATCATAAATGAAACCACTATAGTGCAGACGAGAAAGCGTTGACGCACGGACGGACGGACGACGGACGAAGGGTGATCACAAAAGCTCACCTTGTCACTATGTGACAGGTGAGCTAATAAAACTGATAATAAATAATTGATATTCTAACGTGACTAAATTTGTTCTAATATTTTAAACAATGGAAGCCGAAAATGTGACGTTATGCAATAAAATAATTGTATATTATAACATAAAACGTCATAGACACAAACTGAAAATGAATATGACATTGGACATTGGAGGGTATCTTGTTAGAAACAAAAATAATATATCTTGAACAGTGATTTTTTTCTAAAATAAAATCACTGTTCTTCAGATGCAGCCTTACAATATGATTTCTAAGCATCTGATCTTCAAATGACGGTTTTATTCCACGATAAAATCACTGTTTGGGATATTAAATTTCTTAACCAAAAACTAATTAATTACCACAATCCAGCCCATTCTAAGGAAGATAACGACACCCAACAAGTTGATCATGCACGATGTGAACACCCCGTCCCACGTGCCAAATAATACTGGCTCACTGATGAAGAAATGCGCTTTCACCACATCTTCTGTGTTGATTTCTGAAATAGTATCAACACAGAACTGTAAATTTGCTTATTTAGAACATAAGCATAGATCTGCTTGTGTTACATGATAGAACACATGTTATGACTATACAATCATCCATCTTTTCTATATATTCTTCTCAAAAAATACGGATCTTTAACTGATCAACATGGCTTATATCTCATGTTCTTTGTTTCTATATAATTTTCTGACTAATGCAGGGGGGGGGGGGGTGGATTCCAGGGAAATACTTTTTAAATAATATGTTAACTTAAGTAATATGATTATCACCATCATATTGTGATGTCAACTATAATTATGCATGATGTCAAGAAAGAAACTACCAAAATCTACTTTTCCTCACAATTTTACAATTTAATGTGTTTAGTACGGCATGAAAAAAGATTTACCAGTAACATGTCTGCCTGTGAAGGACAGATGTTTTCCAAACACTCGGGACAGTGTGGAAATGTTCATGACTCCCCACTGTCCCTTTGGAAGAGGAAACCCTGTTTTTAACAGGCAGGCATGTAAGATCCTTAAAATCCTCCTTGAAATATTGAAAACTTTTCTCTAAACATGCATTTAGAGGTAAGTACCATTTGAAACTTGAACACAAATTTACAATTAATCTAGACAGTAAGTACCATTGAAACTTGAACACAAATTTACAATTAATCTAGACATTATTTGAACTAGAATCTGTCCACTTTGCTGTCCAGGAATATTGGTAGTAGTCACTACCGTATTACTAAACACAGGTTACTAAGACTTTTTTTTGGAGTGTTCTTCTTTGTCATTCCCCGTTTTTTTGTCAAATGTAACATATTCTTCAAAATGTACACTTCATAGAAATCACTTAGTTTATACTAATTTTTTTTTTTTGGTCAATTTCGAAGTAAGTTCTACAACTTATATTAATCACTCTGGCCACCTCATTCCTGATGAAATCCATCGCCACGAGGGTATGACAGAAAAGAAGCCAGTTTCCCTTTTAATGCTGAGTGCCAAGAAAGGGTGCTACTGATATCATTTGTCATGTATTTGGTATTGAACCCAAGACCTCCTGCATAATTATGCATAATTATGATATTTATGACAAACCAATCAATCACTGTTACCCTGCAGCTACATCTTTTACCTGACCTTCCTGGAAGAGTTCATTTAATATTTATGATAATCCAATCAATCACTGTTACCCTGCAGCTACATCTATTACCTGATCTTCCTGGAAGAGTTCATTTTTATTTCCCAGATCTGTGTGCTGGTACCCTCCAGTGTCAACATTTGCACTGTATGGAACTTTTGCTGGTTCCTGGCTCAATCCCATACTTTCCCCAATCAGGAGGTGGGGGCTTCTTACGACTGGTTCCCCCTTGACCAGCTCCGGTTCCCTGTGTTTCAGGCATGAGACTGGTATGCTCAGAATCAGACATTCTGAATGAAGCTCACACTTTTGCTCAACAGTCTCTTCAAGTCAAATATCGCATGCATGGGGACTCTCCATCTTTATTCCTGAAAGTGTAGAAAAAAAACTTAAATTCAAAATTATGCAATTTTTTTCGAACAAGAGACTACAATTGAAAACGTGCATGACCCCCATACTGTTTCATTAGAAAGGAAGTGGTAACTGATATGCAATATCTGGCTAAATGTTTGGTCAAGTTCATCAATGAAAAATCAAAGTTACAAACCAGACATAAAATAAAGGGATATAATTTAAAAAGTAAGATGAGTAGATTAGGGTCAAAGTAAATTGTATTTCCTCTATAAATGTCTGATAGTGTGCAACTTGCTTACATTCCCTAAAGTAGTTTCAGAGTTATGACATGGGCAAGAACATTTAATAAAGGGAGATAACTCAAAACAGAAAGAGCTGAGTTAGGTTTTTTCCATGCACATCATCATGTCTGCTGCCCAGGATGGTAGGACACTCATAAAGGTAGATAATTCAAGAAGTAAGTGGACGGACTTAAGGGTCTTCTGACACATTGTCATATCACGCAGACATTTTTCAAAATTCATCCATAAACAACAAAGTTACAGAGCTAAAATTGTAAAATTGTATAAATAAATCACCAATCAACTTCACTAAACGATACCTGAATTTCAAACTTTACCTTTACTCATCATAATTTCCAAACTTATACTTCTACATAAAAGGTTAACTCCAAAAGTTTTCAACTACTTTCACTACAACTAAAGAATTAGATAGTGTATTAGTTAAGAGCTTCTAAAAACACTGCATACAATCTAGTATGTTTTAAAAACATAACAAAAGAATCGTATTTGAATAATCACTTTCCCAGTTTTATATTCCTTTTTGTTAATATTGACATAAGGACTTGGCCTAAAAAGTCTTGCCACGTCATGAGAAAACCAACATAGTGCATTTGCGATCAGCATGGATTCACAGACCAGACTGTGCACTAACGGTTTCTCTAATTGTAATAGGCTTTGAAAGCGAACAGCATGGATTTTGACCAGACTGGCAGTCTGCGGATGCACAGGCTAGTCTGGATCCATGCTGGTAGCAAAAGCACTATGTTGGTTTTCTCATGGTGCTGCTCACTGTTTGATTTAGACCCATTAATAGACTCTAAACAAATGGTATTATCTGTAATTACACCCACAGCCTGACTTTTCAAAAAAGAGCTTTCTTCAGAGTTTCATAGTTTCCGGTTTAAACACAACCTTTGAAGTAAATTATTTTTTTCCAATACTTCAACTCAAAAGACATTAGTGATTCTATTTATTTTCCCGGCATTTAAGCCTGTGATTAAATTGTCATTCACAGTTGTCACAGTGTCCTGACAATAGTAACCATGGTAACTGCTACTTCATAAGGAACAAGTCCACTAGAAAAATACAATATCGGAAGCAAGACTGGCAAAATTGGTTCATTTGATTTACTTTCAACAGTAACAATGTTGGAACAGGTTGTATAGACTAGTATTACAGTCAACAGTAATTTCTCTTCAATGTTCACAGTGCTTTCTAAGATAGGTAAAAAATTTAAAAACTATTTTTTTATGGCTCATAAATTATGTTTATCTCATTGGTCAGCAACTGGTCCCAAGGAGGTCCACAGAGAGAAATTCACTGTAAGAAGTAATATTCTTCAAAACGAAAACATCACAAAAACTAAGCACAGAACTTATAAAATATCAGTCACCAGATATCCTGATGAGTAGTTATATATGTAGTAAAGATGGATTGTCAGGACCAAAAGTTCTAGCTGTTTACCATGAATATTTAACCTATTTTCTTAGTATTTAGTGTTCTGGGGTTCTTTAAGGACCAGTATTAACCCATGCCAGTAACAGACAACATCCACATATAACAAGAGCAATTATTACGGTAACTAATACCCCCAGAGCTGACTTTGATAGAGGGAAAATAACATGTTGTGAACATGGTGCTTCGAGTGTATAGTTGACCTTGACCCTAGTGACCTGGGTGGTGCACTTTGCAGGTTGTCTTGATGACGTACACAACTGATGCTAGTTTGATGAAAGTTCTTCCAGCAGTTCAAAAGATATAGAGCAGAGATATACTTATAAGCTATCTGACTTTTGACCTCTAAGTGTGACCTTGACCTTGAACCTAATGCAGGGTTGTGCACTTTGCATATCTTCTGAATGAGGTTTACAATTGTTGCTAAACTGAAATTTATTCAAGTGGCTTAGGAGATATGTGTGACCTTGACCTTAAACTTAGTTACCTCTTTCATGGGCTCTGCAGGTCATCTAGATGTTGCAAATAACTAGCATCACTTGTATGAAAATCTTTAGCAGTTTCGACAAGATGGAATGGACACGAAGTTAAGCTATCTGAACTTTGACCTCTAAATGTGACCTTGACCTAGGACCTTGCGCTCTGTATGTATTCTTAAAGAAGTTTGCAACTGATGCTAGTTTTGGGAAAATCTTCCTGGCCAGGACATTGGACCTTGTGACCTGGGTTGTGCGCTATGCAAGTAGTCTTGGTGAAGTAAACAACTGATACTAGTTTTGGGAAAATCTTCCTGGCCACGACATTGGACCTAGTGACCTGGGTTGTAAGCTATGCAAGTAGTCTTGGTGAAGTAAACAACTGATACTAGTTTTGGGAAAATCTTCCTGGCCACGACATTGGACCTAGTGACCTGGGTTGTAAGCTATGCAAGTAGTCTTGGTGAAGTAAACAACTGATACTAGTTTTGGGTAAATCTTCCTGGCCACGACATTGGACCTAGTGACCTGGGCTGTGCGCTATGCAAGTAGTCTTGGTGAAGTAAACAACTGATACTAGTTTTGGGAAAATCTTCCTGGCCACGACATTGGACCTAGTGACCTGGGTTGTAAGCTATGCAAGTAGTCTTGGTGAAGTAAACAACTGATACTAGTTTTGGGAAAATCTTCCTGGCCACGACATTGGACCTAGTGACCTGGGTTGTGCGCTATGCAAGTAGTCTTGGTGAGGTAAACAACTGATGCTAGTTTTATGTAAATCTTCCAAGTGGTTTAGACAATACAGAGCTGACATGACACAAGGCTGGTCTGGCAATGGCCTGGCATGACTCCAACATAGCCACCAGGCATGACTCCAACATAGCCACCATATACTTATATCTTGGGGTATAATCAGTTGTTAAGGAATGGCCTTAAACATTTTGTCTTATCTTAGTAGTTATACCGTGTGCCTTTCCTAAATTAGACCTACAACCTCACAAAGTTCACTTCAACCAACTGACCAACATATGAAAGTTAATTCTACTCTTTTCAATTTTATTCTCAATCCATTCTGTTTCAAGAAAAACATGTAACACTTGAATGTGTGTTTTTTTTTTTTTTTGCACAAACCAACCTGCCTTCACCTATGAGTATGAGTGACAGGCTCATAATTAGCATTATCTTACATGAACACTTACACTGAGAAATACAGTCTTCCAATGGGGAAAAAGAATAGAAGGCACAATTACCTTTGCTCCTTAATCCTAATTTGATGTTTTTCATAAGCCTCAAAACAAAAGTAAGTCGTAAGATATATACCAAAACACTGCTGATACATAGATTTCATAAAATATATATTATAGAGATCTGTGCCTGACTGTGCACCGCAGACTGCCTAAAAAAACCTGGGTCAACCACTAAAGAAAACATTTGTGTCAAACAAAATATTGAGGTTACTTTTGTTTTAAGTGTTAACAATAACATGGTTAAGGACTATTACCTTAATAGCCCTTGCTTCAACTACCACTTTTAATTCTGTCTTGATCTTTCATCTAACTAACAATTATTGGTAATTAATTCTTTTATTATCACATCATATACAAAATCCAACCAAATGTGTCATAATGAAACAGTGATTACACAAAAAATTACCCTGATTTTACATAATTATTAGTAGTCAGTCACTCTCAATACATGTTGTACTTCTTTTACATTTTTCTATAGAAATGCATTACACAATGCAATACAATGAGATGTTAACAAAGAAATGCATTAAGTTGTCTAGAATTCCTTTACAGCATGCTTTTAAATCAATTTTTAAAATATTTCAACAAAAAAAAGTCAAAATACATGTGAACTGGAATAGGCTGAAAACCAAAGAAAATGTTCAGTTTTTAGGAGATCCTGATTTAGAGAGATTATTTTAATATAAAAAAAATCTATATCGATTGTTCAGTTTTCAGAGATGTCGGCACTTGGCAGTTCCAGTTTGAAGAGATTTATAATTTCTATATAAAGATTTAATTCTGTACTAACTGTTCAGTTTTTTAGAAATGTCACCTTTTCAGATGTACCGCTTTGGAGGAACTCAGAGCTGTATTTTCAAACTTTCCAGTCAATTTTGTCAATCTTCTATTGATTTAAAAAACCAGTAGACAAAAATCTTTTTGTTATAATCCTTGTATAACAGAAAGAGAGCTACAGTGGTGTAAGGGTAAAAATTCATATACCTAACCCAGAGACTGCAGACTCGAACCCTGGTATAACTTTTAAATATTCACACAGCAGTCTCCAAAGTCTTAAGCACAAACATTAGTGAAAAGTCAAGAATGCAGCCACAGTTACCTTAGTTCACCCACCTTGTAAGATCTTTCTCTTCAATAAAAGTGACAGAAATAAGTTTAAACCCTGAATATCTGATAATTCACTGTCTATTTCACAGAACACAGTTATCACATTCACCTTAAGAATGTGGTGTATTGGCAAAGAAGGTTGGAATAGTTATATTGACAGAAGGCCCAGATTCAATTCCCACAGTGGCTAAGTGAATCAATTGCCACTAACTGATGTGTGTTTGAAATCTCCCTTGACCTGAAGGCTTATTTCATGTGAAAAAATATCGGTACATCCAGCTGACTTACGAAAGGTCAGTAGTTGAACCCAGTACCTGCCCATGACTAAAGAAATGCATAAAGAAGCACCAATGGTCTTCCACCACAATCAAAATATAACCTATAGTTGTGTTGGTGTGAAGTTAAACCTAATGAAAATAAACAAACAAAAATTGTAACAGTTTTCAATCAATTCGCTAGGATATACCTGCATTCAACATGCAAATACCAGAACTTAATAAAATTTGCTTATTTTATAATTATATTTTGTGGGTTTTTCTGTTTTGGACTTCCTTTATGTTGGATGGCCCCTAAGAAATTTTGCTCAGTGTTATTTGCATTATGATTTATACTGATGAACATGTAAATAGAGTTTATACAGTCCCCCAGTGTTATCTTGATACAGCTTTAGCACAATATTATGATGTTGAAAAATGTCGAAATAATGACATCATAGCTGTCAAAATATCAAACCATGTTCATATGTGAAAAAATAACAAGCGGCTGTCACTATTAGGCCTAAAAAATTCTTTGTTTCTGGTAACATGCTCAAAAAATTAGGGTAGGTAGGTCGCAAAGTATTTTTTTTTTTTTGATTTTTTTTCAAAATTATTTTTGTGTCCAAAAAATGAATACAAATAAGGGGGTTATGCCTTTAGAGCATCAGAAAGTTGATTTCTAACATCACTGGCCATGTCAAAAGGACTGGGAGTTGCACATGACACTCTGTCTCACTGAAGCAAACATTTATGCCAAATAAAAAAAAAGATTACAAAAAGTTACAATATAAGTTATTTGTAGTAATAACAAAGGAAGTAAATCTTAAAAAAAAATTGTAAGTCCACACAAAAATCCTTTTCAGTAGAGATATGTCAATATACACCTCAAAATTGGATGTAACATGCATGTTGTACTACAGAAAAGTGGTCTTATTTTCCCTACGACCAGTAATAAACAAAGTTACAATATGAGCTATTTATAGTTACAACAAAGAGAAGTAATTCTAGGTTCTTGCGCATGACACTCCATCTCATGATGGTGAACAATTGTGCCAAGTTACATCAAAATCCCTCTATGCATGAAAAAGAAATGCTCCGGACAAAGTCATTCTTGTATCTGACATTTGACCTCTAAGTGTGACCTTGACCTTAGACCTAAGGACCTGGTTCTTGCGCATGACACTCCGTCTTATGGTGGTAAACATTAGTGCCAAGTTACATCAAAATCCCTCTATGCATGAAGAAGAAATGCTCCGGACAAAGTTGTCATTCTTGTATCCTTTGACGTCTAAGTGTGACCTTGAACTTTGAGATAGGAACCTGGGTTTGGCGCATGCCACCCGTCTCACTGTGGTTAACATTCACGCCAAATATAAACAAGATTGCTCCATGCATGTCAAAGTTATGGTCCGGACAAACAAATCCGGACGAACGGACGCACGCACACACGCACGCACATACACCGAACAGCCATTTGGACAACTATGTCTTCGCTTCCGCAAGAGGGCTCAACAAAAAGTGCATTAACTTTAAGTTTAAGTTTACATTATTTCAGGTACGTGCGGGCATTTTGATCTTTTTTCTTTTAGTTTCTTAAAATCGTCGGTCTTTGTCTCATTCTCCCTGTGCCCACATTATCCTCCTTTCTCCGCACCCCCCCTCCCCCCCCCCCCCACCCCCATCACACACACATAAACCCCCTCCCTCTCCCTCTTCAAAAAATATAAATATATTTTCTATTAATTGTCTTGGTATTTGTGTCATAGATTTCTGTGTCATCATTCATCCCGTTCCCCATCCATACCAAACCCCTACAAAGGGAGCGGTGGTCTAGTGGATAAGGTGTCGGCCGCTCAATCCAGAGGGCGTGGGTTCGAGCCCCACTCGGGTCACGACCATGACTTCACATATGGCATCAGTACTGGTTTTCCAGAAGCGGACTCGAGAGTGGTTCCAATAAGCATGAAGCTTTCATCACAATCGAGCTTAAACAAATTAGTATAAACTAAACCCTACAAACACACAATTCCATTACCAAATCGTATTTAGTTAGTTGAAACTTCATAATATTTCTGTTCTAAAACACTGGCCCTACAACAAAATAATTTCACAGCTATTTTTCTTGTGTGACTATTCAAGCAAGGTGTGGAACTCAGGTGAGCGATCTAGGTTCACCAAGGCACCTTTGTTTCTATACGTAATAGCACGTATTATCAAGATAATTATTGGTATAACATAACCCTGTTAGTTCTTCTTCCCTCGAAAAAGTATACAAGAATGTATGCCGTCGGCCTTAAAGCTAACACCATATTATTCTATTATTGAAGATTCACGTTAATTACGTAAAATAAAATTTTGAAATTTACACAAGGAATTGTTTATATATGACATAATGTCAAATAGGAAGTGCGACATTTTAGCGTTGGTGTTAAGACATATAACGGTGGGCAAATTTTTGCGACATTTAACGTTAAAGGTGCGACATTGAGCGTCAACCTTGCGACATTTAACGGTGGTTGCGACATTTAGTGGTGTTGCGACATTTAACGTTGCCACACCCAGCCATTGTCTGTGTCTCAAAATTCAAATTTTGTTGCACTTATGATTGATTAGCAATGGATTGAACTAGCTAGGACTACACCAACAACAATCAAATAAATAATGAATAGAATGAACTTGAATACATGTTTATCTTAAAATCACGCTCACATTCCTTTCGGTCATTTGTTTTTTGGAAAGACCGAGAAGAAGGATACCAAATTTTCACGAATGTTTTACCAATAAAACAGGAACAATAAAACAATTAGTCCTATTTCAAATGTGTGTTTTCACTGAAAAAGTAATCACATAAAATATACAAAGATATATACACGCTTTTAACCATTTCTTTTCAAGAACGTTTGGATACTCTCTGATTATATACACACCAACACATTTTAAATTTGAAAATGATGTTGTTGTTTTTTTAACTTTCCTTATATGGAACTTCTTTGGTCCAAACCTTTAAATAATGCTCGACAGAATTTTATTAAAGACTTATACATGGTATATCGTCATGCATATAATAAACAACATCTGCCCCAATCTGAAATTGCTTCTTTTAGCTCCCGCTAGTTGTGACAGGATATTTTTTCATTTCAAGGACAATCTATCGCAGATTACATCTGTAGTAAATGACATACAAACATACATATATATATATATATATATATATATATATATATATATATATATAGACAGACTGACTGATAGACAAAACGACACACAATATATGGATACAATATAGAGAGAGCATTTTATGACACTAGGCTTATTCCCAATTGATCACGGAACTCAAGCCGACGTGCTATTTAAATTTTTTTTTTTTTTGCAAATAAAGTATTGATGCGATTTGGGTGGTTATTCTATTTCTGTCAGTAGTGTGAAAATGTAAAAGAAACAAGTTTTATTTTCGCGTAATAGCAAAATATTCAATATTTTTATATTGTTGTTAATCTGAATGCAAGCATTTTTCTGACTATATATAGCGCCGTATGGAAACTATAACTGACTCCCGGCATGCAGAACATTACCAGTTTCTATCTTTTTCTGACCTTGTAGCTATTTGAGAAGCGGTATGATATTAATTCAGAACAATGTAAAAGTGTGCCATTGTGTTTCTCGCCAATCTAAATGGATGTTATTTTTATGCCCCCGGCATCTACTGATGCGGGAGGCATATAGTGATTGTCCTGCCGTCCTTCCGTCCGTTCGTCCGTCCGTACGAGGTTAACCAAATGGGACCGTTTCGTCTAGCATCGATACCCTTTACTAGAATGACTTGATACTAATGCAGATGTAACCTGTGGCCATTCCTCATCTTCAAAGATCACCTGACCTCAGTTTGACCTTGACCTTGACCTCGTTTTGGACCTAGGTTGCTTTGTATGGGCCATCTCTTGGATAACCAAATGGGACCGTTTCCTCTAGCATCAATACCCCTTACTAAAATGACTTGATACTAATGCAGATGTAACCTGTGACCATTCCTCATTTTCAAACATCACCTGACCACAGTTTGACCTTGACTTTGTCCTCGTTTTGGACTTAGGTTGCTTTGTATCGACAAGGATGCCACCGGGGACATCAAGCGTTTATTGAACGCAGCTTCTTATTTTTATTTTTATTCTTTTTTGGAGGGGGAGGGGGGAGGGGGAAGGGCTGAACTTGGGATTTTGACAATGACATCTTAACGTTGATACAGTCGAACTTCGATGGCTCGAACTCGAGGGTCCCGTTGAAATAAGTTCGAGTTTTCCGTTGTTCGAGCCATCCAAATGGCGGCCATTTTGAATTTGGGAATTCGAGAACATGATGATCTTAATATTAAAAAAATTAAAACCTATATCACCTTTAAAAAGAAAATATCAACTCAATGCCGATTTCATCATTCTATTACATGTAATACATATTATCTTTATCAATTAACTCTAAAATGGATTAATAACTACACTGCTACATATTTTAACCTCCATGCTTATCACACAATAGGTGTCGAAAAAAAGATTAGATTGGGTTTGAAATGTCCAAGTAGGGGTCGAATGTCCAAGGAGTTGGGGTTGAAATGTATCGGGGTCGAATTTATGGTCTCTTGAAATGTCTTGCAATCGCAAGTCCAACCGAAAGGCTAAATTACGATATTTGATCTGCCATCGTATTTTCGTATTTTCGCCTTCGTGACAATTAGGGCGAAAACGCGAAAACACGATATTGATAGCGCGAAAACGCGATATTTTTGTATCGTGTTTTCGCGATC